>NC_048219.1:46844594-46867084 GCF_002007445.2 Ailuropoda melanoleuca
CACACACACACACCTCATCACCATGGTTACCCACAAGTGCAAAGGATTTCACCATGCACTGCAAGCATAGGGGGAAAACACACATCCAGGCAGATAACTCAAGAAATTTCATGTATATTTGCTCTTTGAATAATGACACTGAGTATCACTTTATGGCAACAATAGCTGATGCATGGTTAAGAAATGTTTAAACTACCATAGAAAAATTAAAGAATTGAAAATTATCTCCTCTTTAGTCGGTTTGGGGAAGTATGGGCCAAGTTTATGAATGAGTTGATAAACAGAAATCTTACAAGAATTCAAAACCCCCAAATAGGAGGAAAGCAAGGCACAGGGAGGTTAAATAACTTGCCCAAGGCCACATAGCAAGTAAGAGGGGAGCCAGGATTCAATCCTGGGTAGCTAATTGCCGAGCTCATACACTGAATCACTGTGCTGTACAATCACTATAGAGCAGGACACATGTGATTGGCACAACATCAACTCCCGTGCACCTGGTTCAGCCACTGATTCTTACTATACCAAAGAGGGGCACACAGGTGTGAGTACCTTGAGGAAAGAGACAACGTCTCATCACTTTTTAATCCCTATTTCTAGTGTTGTAATGAATGTCCCAGGGCTCCATGGCGAATGGATGATTGATAAAACGTAGATACTATTCCTGAACTACAGACAAGGAAACTGAAGTCTAAATGGCAAGTCAACTGACCTAGGATTACGGTTGTTATTATACCAAGACTAGAGTTCTTGAATTCTGGTCCAAGACCCTTTCCCCAAGACCCTTTCCTCTGTTGGACAGCTTCTCTTCAACAGGACATTCTTACACCCTGTGCCAGTCAGTCAGCATCCTCCCACATCTACTGACAACCTCTCCCTTCCACAAGTCCTGGAAAACGTCCCCAAATTGCCTGGGAAAGGCATCATTTAATGTACTTTAGGAACATGGAGACGAGCTTGGCACACTTCTCCCTGGCATACCTGCAAAGCCAACGACAGTCAGCAGGGCCACATCCTGCCCTGGGAGGAGGGGACTCCTGTCTTTTAGAACCAGAGTGAAGTTGGAAACCTTGGAATCACAGCTGGTCTCAGACAGCCTTAGCACACTCTGTGCAGGGGCCACAGCCGCGGCAGACGGCTGACAACTGAGGTCCTTGGCATTCCTGAGCACGCGAGCAGAAGACTTAACATAGTTTCTTAAAAACCGGGCAAGGGGGTAGAGATCACAAGAGCAGCTCCACCGGTTCTTATCTAAGCTTAGAAGGATTAGCTGCTTCAGTGGAGTGAAAACATCTGGTATGTGGGCCAACCTATTTCGAGAAAGGTCCACTTCCTGTAGTTGAGGCAGGGGCTGGAAGGCATCTTTCCCAATGTAGGAAATAAAATTGTTAGATAAATCCAGATGCCTAAGACTGTGCAGCTTTGTGCCACCGAAGGAACTGCCTGTCAGATTAGTGATCTGATTGCCATCCAGCTGGAGCCGGGTCAGGCCCTTGGTGTTCCGGAACCAGGACCCTCGCAGGCTGCGCAGAGCGTTATTGCTAAGCACCAGCACCCGCAGACCCTGAAGCTTGCTGAAGGTGCGATCAGTGAGCGAAGAGCTGGATATTTGGTTGTGCTCCAGCAACAATGTCCGCAACTTGGAGAGGCCATGCAGGGCGTCTTCCTGAACATCCTCGATGCCATTTCTGCTCAAGGAGAGCAAGGCAAGATTAAACAAGAGGGACAGGTTTGTGCTCTCTATAGAGGAGAGGTTTCCATCAGTGACGATTAACACCCTCGTGGTCACAGGGGCTGCTGTGGGGAAGAAAAGCACAGACTAGAAGCAAGATACACACAAGTGGGAGGGGAGTACAGTGGAGAACAGAGATACTTAATGCCCTCTGAGCGATCTTATCACCTGGGTAAGAACAATAAACACAATGAAAATAATTCCCTGATTTCTCGGTTTAAGGGGAAGCTGGCTCTTTATCCGAATGATGGATTTTTATGTTCTTTGTTTCTATGACATGTTTATTTGAGAAACATAAACCCATCTGTTCCTTTTGATGTCAAAGTTAATTCACTGTTTGGAATTATCACCATCGATGTTTTGTTTGTTTGTTTGTTATTTTTTGAAAGTGGCTCTTTCGGCTTCCTCTCTGAGGCCGTGTACTGACCGGCTCCAGCCCTGCGGGCCCAAGACACACTCACCCTCGAGCCACACCGGTGTCTGAGCTTATAGCCAGTTTTCCACTAGCAGTGTTTGTTTATGCTGTGAAGTCAGTCATCTTTTCTCTCAAACCTAAAGGTATAAGTTGGGTGGGAGGAGTGAGAAGGAGTGTTGGTTTCTGCTTTTTAGCTCCAGGCTAAAAGTTGGCAACTTGGTAAGGATCTATATTCTCTCCAGACGACCTGAGGATCTGTCAGTGGGGTTCTCATTATAGTCTGGGCCATCTTGGCCTCCTCTCTAATATCTGTTCCCTCCAATGAAGTACATCATGTGATGACAGGTGGTACTCAGGGCTTCCAACTGTTAAATCCCTTCACCATAATCACCTCAGAGCTATCACTGCTCTGTCATTAGAAATCAAAGCGTTTTAACTCAATAAAGATGTATTATAATCAGGAGTTATTGTAACACATCTTTATCATGCTAAAATTGTTTTGACTGCAAATGACAGTGTCATAAAGATGGAAGAGTCCATTGTCCCTGGGAGGTCTACAGGTGATATTAGAACAATCAGCCACGGGGGAAGCAAATCACAATTCCCTTATGAAATTCAGACGACACTGCTGAAACAAAGAGATTTTAAAAATGGAGAAAAAGGATTTTCACGGTGCCTTCTTTTGGAAGAATTGCTCCCATCTCTACAGTACAAACAAGCTTAAATCATGGCATGTTTTTTTCTGTGTAGTATTTATCACTGATTATTTGAATTCTATTAATTCTGGCCAGTTTAGCATTTTGTTTCTCTCAATATTGTTTTTGATCTGGGTTAAGGGAGTTTTATTTTTATGGATCCCCAGTTCTCTAGAGATATGTCGACTCGAGGGAGCAGGCTATTGATTCTGTCAATTACTTCTTGTCTAGGAATAGACAGAAGCTGTACTCACAAGCCATCCATTTACTACTCGGTGTTTACGAAGTTTAACTTCGTCAATGTGGCATTCTGTAAATGAGAAAGGAGGATGCAAAAGGCGCTGCAGTGTTTCTTACAGACATCAGCTATCTCTGATCAGAAAAAAAAAAAAGTGGTGAAGTCAGGAAATCTTTATGACTGTTTAAGTATTTTCAGTACTAATTGGAAACAGTGTACAACCAACCAGCCTTGAAACTGTCTCTCTTCTGTCAAGGATGACGATAACGTCTATCTCTTAATTTTCATAGAGTCATAGGATTTTAAAAATGAAATCATCTTCTTTCACTCCATCTTAACTCAGACTTGTTTCTGAAAATGTTCCATTGGCAGAGCTTATAGCTTGTTTATCTCTTCTTGGATATCAGAATGTAAATCACATTCTCCTCAAATTTGTTAATAAGGTGTCTTATTAAATTGTTGACTTAAGCGAGCAATATGTAATGAATACAGGCAGTGTATCTTGTTAGCATTTCTACAGCTCATTTACCACCAATAAAAAAAGACTAGACTTTCAAAATTAGATGCACTTTGATAATAATCTGTTTTGCTAGTACATCACTTAATCTTACTAATGCTGAACAATTGCAGTTCAGGTTTCTGATTCATTGATATTTTTTTTCCAGCAAGTGACAGGGTTCAAAACTGCACAAAGTATGGACAAAAATATAACTAAAGTGATTTATTTTTTTTCTTTTATTAAAAAAAAGTGTGTGGGTGCATGAAGTGGTAGTATTTCTTTTGTAATAGCAAAATANTTAAAGTGATTTTTTTTTTCTTTTATTAAAAAAAAGTGTGTGGGTGCATGAAGTGGTAGTATTTCTTTTGTAATAGCAAAATATCTCAGTTACTTCTGAAGGTCTTAACATAGTTTTGGTTGAGACTACCAGAAACAGGAAAATAGAATAATGTTATCAGTCTCTCATCACTGTGAAAGGAAAGTTTACTTCTATCAGGCTGAGCCCAGAGAGCACTCAGCACGAAAGCCATGGCAACGAATTTGCCAGATACCCTTAACACTGTTTTTTAGAGCTATNCACCAGAAACAGGAAAATAGAATAATGTTATCAGTCTCTCATCACTGTGAAAGGAAAGTTTACTTCTATCAGAGAGCACTCAGCACGAAAGCCATGGCAACGAATTTGCCAGATACCCTTAACACTGTTTTTTAGAGCTATTGGCTTTATTACCTACTATATAGGTTAGCTGTTGACAGAGGGTTACGTCTCTGGCGCACACCACACATGACGCAGGACAAGCTGCCACCAGCCGCAGCACCATGCCAAAGAGTATGAGCCATCCACCTGAAAGGAGAGGGCAAGGCACATCATGAGGCTGGCATTTATTTTCTATGATTTCAGTATGTTCAGCTCATGAGGCATTTGGGTGATTTCTGCTATTTAATGAGCACCTTGGGTTCTCACAAGATACCAGATAAATAGCTAGAATTCTTAATTTGTATATAATTTAAACAAACGTCTAAAGCATTCGACTATAAATTTAGAGAGCTCTTCCAGGGCACCCCCATTAGAATCGTTTATTTAGAAATTGAATTACTCTGTAATATACAGCTTGTTGAGCTTTTGCACATACATTATCTTATTTAATTCTTTTAATTCTGCAACTTAATTGGAGGCTGAAAGATTGAAGTTCGGAATGGTTCTTAAACCATCTAAAGTCACTTAGCTATTTGGTATTTGAGCTCACGTCTTTTAACTCTCTGTCCAGTGCTCCTTCTAGTGTGCAGAAGTTAATCTCAGGCACTGCGTCTTACATAAGTCCAAGCGAATTATTCTTTACAGAGGTCGATGCCGTCCTTTGAGAGGGAGTCTGAAGGAGCAGCAAGATCATTAGCTCTACCTTGCTTTGAATTCAGCTCTGCTATTTACTGACTATAGCATCTTAGGTAAATTATTTATTTTTTCTTATTTTTGCCTTTTCATGTTTAAAATGGAAATAATAACAGATGCCTACATTATAGAGTATATTGTAAAAATTAAATGGAATGCGGGGGCGCCTGGGTGGCACAGCGGTTAAGCGTCTGCCTTCGGCTCAGGGCGTGATCCTGGTGTTATGGGATCGAGCCCCACATCAGGCTCCTCTGCTATGAGCCTGCTTCTTCCTCTCCCACTCCCCCCGCTTGTGTTCCCTCTCTCACTGTCTCTATCTCTGTCAAATAAATGAATAAAATCTTAAAAAAAAATTAAATGGAATGCTGTAAGTGTTTAATAAATGTTAAATTTTACCATTATTTTTATGCTTTTTCAGCCCTCCAATGAAATGTTACCATCATNCTCTGTATCTCTGTCAAATAAATGAATAAAATCTTTAAAAAAAAATTAAATGGAATGTTGTAGGTGTTTAATAAATGTTAAATTTTACCATTATTTTTATGCTTTTTCAGCCCTCCAATGAAATGTTACCATCATTTGGATATAATATCCCAAAAAGCCCATTTAGTTATAATGTATTCCCTGATTGATTTGGGGGGGAGGAACTTGAAGCACATTATAATAAAAACACTCTACCTATATAATAACCTAGTTTGAGAATTAAATAAAATGTGAATAAAACATAAAATCATGAATTCTGTCATTCGTTCAACAGTCTGTACCAAACGCCTCTGTAGGCCAAACACTGCTAAAGGCCCTGGGGATAGCGTAGTGACAACGATAAATCCCTGCACTCATGGGCAACGAATAAGTAAATATGGGAATATGTATTAAGTCATCTGGTAATAAGTGCTATGGAATAAATAAAGCAAGAAAGGGAGCAAATAGCACTAGCTTGGGGGTTCTAAATATGGTGAACAAGGAAAACCTCGCTGATAAAGTAACATTTGAACAAAGACCTAGAGAAGGTGAAGGCACTGGTCAGTCCAGGTGGAGAGAATGGCAAATGCAGAAGTCCCTGAGCACGTGGTGCACTTGGCCTGCGGAGGTCTGCGTGCCAGGGACACAGCCCGAAGGGAGCGTCAGGCAACACTGAGGGCAGGCAATGCGTGCCTTACAGATGAATGGAAGGCTTTGTTTTGCTTGGTATCCAAATCAGATGAGCCTAACTGGGGGCTTTTATGAGTGGCGTTACTTAATCTGTAACACATTTTAAAATGATTATTTTAGGGGCACCTTGTTGACCCAGTTGGTTAAGCGTCTGCCTTCGGCTCAGGTCATGATACCAGGGTCCTGGGGTGGAGCCCTGCATCATCAGTGTCCCTGCTCAGTGGGGAGTCTGTGTCTCCCTCTTCCTTTGCTGCTCTCCCTGCTTGTGCGGTTTCTCTCTCTCTCTCTCTCTCTCTCTCTCTCTGTCAAGAACATAAATAAAATATTTTAAATAAATAAAATGGGTATTTTGGCTACTGTGTTGGTTACTATAGTTTTGTAATATAGTTTGAAATCAGGCAGCATGATGCCTCCAGCTTTATCCTTTTCTAAGATTGCTTTGGCTATTTGAAGTCTTTTGTGGTTTCATACAAATGTTAGGATTCTTTGTTCTATTTTTGTGGAAATATGCCTTTGGAATTTTGGTAGGGATTGCATTGAATCTGTAGATTGCTTTAGGTAGTATGGACATTTTAACCATACAAATTCTTCCAATCCATGAGCATGGAAAATCTTTCCATTTATCTGTGTTTTTTCTTCAGTTTCTTTCATCAACATCTTATGGTTTTCAGTGTAGCGATCTTTCACCTCCTTAGTCAAATTTATTCCTAGGTATTTTATTCTTTTTGATGTAATTATAAATGCTACTGTTTTCTTAATTTCTCTGTCTGATNCTTCATCAACACCTTATGGTTTTCAGTGTAGCAATCTTTCACCTCCTTAGTCAAATTTATTCCTAGGTATTTTATTCTTTTTGATGTAATTATAAATACTACTGTTTTCTTAATTTCTCTGTCTGATAGTCCATTATTAGTGTATAGAAATGTAACTGATTTTTATATGTTTGGTTTTGTATCCTGCAACTTCACCGGATTTATTAGTTCTAACAGTTTTTTGGTGGAGTCTCAAGGGTTTTCTATATATAATATCATGCCATCTGCAAATAGCTTTACTTCTTCCCTTCTTTTTTCTTTTTTTTAAGATTTTATTTATTTATTTGACAGAGAGAGAGACATCCAGCAAGAGAGGGAACACAAGCAGGGGGAGTGGGAGAGGAAGAAGTAGGCTCTCAGTGGAGNCAATATGGGGCTCGATCCCAGGACCCTAGGATCACGCCCTGAGCTGAAGGCAGATGCTTAACGACTGAGCCACCCAGGCGCCCCTACTTCTTCCTTTCTAATTTGGATGCTTTTTATTTCTTTTTCTTGCCTAATTACTCATTAGGACTTCCAATACTATGTTGAATAAAAGTGGCAAGNGACCCTAGGATCATGCCCTGAGCTGAAGGCAGATGCTTAACGACTGAGCCACCCAGGCGCCCCTACTTCTTCCTTTCTAATTTGGTTGCTTTTTATTTCTTTTTCTTGCCTAATTACTCATTAGGACTTCCAATACTATGTTGAATAAAAGTGGCAAGAGGGGGCATTTTTGTCTTATTCCTGAACTTAGAAGAAAAGCATTGAGCTTTTTAGGTATAGGTTGGCTACCATGTTGGGAATACTTTTGATAGTCAAAGAACANGTATAGGTTGTCTACCATGTTGGGAATACTTTTGATAGGCAAAGAACAGAAGCAGCAAAAGTAGTTACAAAGCGATTATAATAATACAAGAAAGAGATGATGGTGGTTTAGATGAGAAGGAGTAGATTATGGATTTTTTTTTATTATCATGATGCAACTTAATATAACAAATTTGAGCTCAAACAAGCTATCCTGTGCAATGGAACATGCTAGGTATACAGAAGTAAACAAACCATTGCTTACTCGCAAAGCACTTTCTAAAGTGGCATAAACATGTAAATTCCTAGTTATAACACAAGGAAGAATGAAATAAATCTAAAGAATGGTGCAAAATTATTTTGTGGAATCACTCGAACCCTTTAAGAAGGATGTATCTTGTGAATTGGACCTTTAGGAGGGCAGAGGATTTCTACAGTCAGAGAATAAGAGTTAGATAATTCCTGTCAGAAAACATAGTAAGAAAAATGCCCTACATCAGGCAAAAGATCTAATCTCTTTAAACCTACCTGAGCTGTTTAGAGTCTGTTCCATGCATATGTGGTCCAGAGGCCAGCCAAAGATTTAAACAGAGTTTGTATGCAGATTCTGGGGCTCCCTTTCTTAGACTCTTTTCTTCCAGAATCTCTCCTCATTTTCTAGTGCCTATGCATGACAAGCCGGATTCTAGGTTGACCCCAAGATCCCTGTCCCCCGGTATACATGCCAAGGATAATCCTCTACTCCTGAATATGGGAAGAACCTACAAATATGATTAAATATTACTCCTATAATTATGTTTCTTCATATGGCAAAAGGAAAATTTTCCTGGGTAGGCCTGATCTAATCAGATGGGCTCTTTAATAGCAGAGAATATTTCTCCAGTTGGTCACAGAATAAGAAGAGAAACATGTCCTTGCTGCCCAGGAAGAAAGCAAATGGCCATGTTTTGAACCACTCGTAGGAACCATGTGGCAAGACTCTGTGAGCATTCTCCAGAAGCTGAGAGTCATCCCTAAACAACTATTGGCAAGAAAACAGGGACTTGAGTCAGGCAACCACAAAGAAATGAATTATTCCAATAACCAGGGAGCTTGGAAGAGGCCTTGAGCCTTGGATGAGAATCACAGTGCTAGCTGACACTTTGATTTTAGTCTGGTGAACCCAGTTAATCTGCACTCAACTCCTGACCCATAGAAAATGTGAGATAATAAATGGGTGTTGTTTTAAACCGCTAAATTTGTGATAATTTGTTACAAAACCATAGCTAATATACTGTGTTGCCCTGAATTTTGCCCTCTGGTTCTTTAAGCAAGCAAACCCTGAGGCTTTCGTAAGAATGTTAATTGTTCCCGAAGATGCAGATGGGGTCTGGCCTTAGGGTAAATTTTGTAAAAATAAAATAAAAAGATGGAAAACTGACTCCATGCCCTTCCTTTATTCCAAGTGACTCCCGTCCAGAAGCTACTGTCCCCTTTCTACTGCCTTTAGGTAGCTGTCTTTTACGTTTTGTCCAGAGCTTACAGTTGTCTGGAGGAAGGTTGATACACTATAAATACTACCTGTTCATTCGGATTCTGGATACCTTCTGAAGGCAGAATGAATATGATTTGCTGGTGGATTAAAAGCAAGAGAGAGTATGACAAAGAGAGAAGTCACAGATTATTCTTTCGTTTTTGGCCTCTGCAAGTGAAAGGATGGGGTTGCCATTTACTGAAGCAGGGAAGACTATAAATATAAGAAATTGCGTATGTGAGTTTAGAGTTTAAGGAAGTGTACTGGGCTAGATATAGATATTTGGGAGTTTTTTTTTAAAGCCAGGAGACAGAATTAAACCCTCAACAAATCAACTCTAAAGAGAAATGAGAAGAGACCCAAAACTTAAGTCCTGGTACAATCCAGAATTTAAAGATGAAAAGAAAACGTGAAACTAATAGGGGAGACTAAGAAAGAAGAAGTGAGAGAGGAGAAAAATAGTGAGAAGTAGTGACCTCAAATCCAATTAGAGAATGTTTCAGGCACAAAGGAATGATTATTTGTATTTAATGCAGTGCCAAGTAAGATGAGCTTTGAGACGTAACCTTTGAATTTAACAATAAGGAGGTAGGCCTTTGTATCCTTGACAAGATCAGTTGTAGCAGAGTGTTAGAGAAGAAAGTCTGATTGGTGTGGAGGATACATGGAAAGAGGAAAGTAAGAAACTGCAAATTTAAGCGGTTCTTTAGAACAATTTTGGTGACTAGAGAAAATGGAGCACTACCTTGAGGAAGAAGTGGAGTCAAGAGCTTTATTTTGTTGCTTATTTCTTTTTAAGGTGGAAGAATTTATAGTATGGTTGTATGGGATTAAACAATAGAAGGAGAACATTGGCGATGCAAAAACTAGAAAGGAGAATTATTGTTAGAGCAATGCCCTTGAGTAGATAAGTACACAGTGAAGGAAGTGACCTCAGATAGAAAGGCAAAATTCATCCATAGAAATGCAAGTGAAGGCAAATTATGTGGGTTTAGACATTGGTGGGTAGTCAATGTAGTAGTGGGAATTAGACATTTGAGGAAAGAGGAGAAGGTACAAAATAGGTATCTGGAGTGTGAGAGAGTGAGTGAGCCAAAAATGTGTAATAGGCTCTCTAAGCAGTACTGAGGGTCCACCTCAGGTTAGAGGGACATGATTTTGAAGTAAGACCAGTCAGGATGGATTTAATCAAGATTGGGATTTTTTTTTCCCCAAAAGTGTACAAAATGCATGATAAGGCAAGGGGGCTGAGGCTATATGGAAGAGAGTGATTATGATTGCCAATGAAATCTAAGTTAAGGAAGGGAGGAAACAAGGTGAGTAAATGACAGTGAAAAGATACAAGATGAACAGGCAAACCATAAGAGACTCTCAACTATAGAGGACAAACTGAGGGGTGATGGAGGGAGGTGGGTGGGGGACGGGCTAAATGGGTGATGGGCATTAAGGAGGGCACATGCGATGAGCACTGGGTGTTATATGTAAGTGATGAATCACTAAATTCTACTCCTGAAACCAGTATTACACTATATGTTAACTAAGTAGAATTTAAATAAAAACTTGAGACAAAAAAGAAGAAAGAAAAGATGGTAAGATGAACAAAAAAATAAGGGAGATATATTAGATAATATGTGGGTGAGTAGATAGATGCAGACATATGTATATACATAGAACAATATTAGCATAAACACGGTTTTTAAGGCAGAGGGATAGATACATGGAGGTTTATTAAATTGTTCTCTAATACGTTAGGATATATTTGAAAAGGTTCACAGTAGAAAGTTGGTTTCTTTAAAGTGGCAAGATGGTTCATGTGGTTAAAGATTGTTGGAGTCAGGGTTCCAGAAGAAGTAAGCTAGACAGGAAGAAGATTGATCTGATGGAAATTGACAGGAGGGAAACATGGACGGGTTGCAGACCTTGTTAGGCCCCAGGAGCTAAGTAACTACCAGGAAGATCGAATGTAAGGTCAAGGCAGAAGAGGAGGCAAAGGAACCCAGAAGTCAGGCCACTGAGTTGCAGGGATAATAAAAGCACTTAGTAGTGTTAGAGTGACGGGAGCCAAACACTAAAGCCTTCAAAGAATGAGGGACAGTGACTGGTGGAATGGCTTCGTAAACTGGTGGTTTTTAGAAGAGAAGCCATTTAGAAGTTGCAATGACAGTAAGGAAGACCCAGTAAGGAAGACTCCACTCACCCCATCTATACCCCCACCAACCTAGAGGTACCAGGAATAGGCAAGAAAAAAACAGCTTTCACTTGAGAGGGCTTGGGGGGAAGCGATGTCCTCAGGGGAGGGCTAGATATTAAGGGAGAAATTGTTCTACTAAGAATCTCAATTAGTTGGTTACTGCACCTGAATGTTAAATTGGGCTATCCACCTCCTGGCAGTAAAAGTTTCATAAAGGAGAAATGATAGGTTATATAGTCCCTGGGATCTGCCAAAAGGAGGCATATAATTTCTTCCAAGGGGATCAACATTTTCTAAATTCCCCAGCATTTTTTCCATAGATCCATAATCATCTTTATATCCTGAGCAACTAGAACAAAGTTTGAAATATAATCAGAGTACAATAAATGTTTGTTTAACCAAACTCATCTGACACAGAAGTTCATAGTGAACAATGTCTTTAATGGCAGCTTTTGAATCTAAAAAGCTTATCTTAACCCCTAAAATAGGGCATAGTCCTGAGGTTTCCATTGATCTTAGCTTTGAATCTGAGATGGCATTTTCAAAATGAACCTAATTATAAAGTTTGCTTTAGCAGTTCTTTTCCTACAGACACATTATGTAGTATATTATAAGGCACTGAGATAGTTAACAGTTTTTAGTATTCACTTTTATTCTTTCAGTTTGAAGAGGAAAACCTGCCATTTAAAAGCATGCAAAGCTAATTAAAGCTTTTCCACTATTTCATTATCTGAATGTAGTTGCAAATTCTGACTTAAAACTCTTATCAGAAGGAAACTCAACATCCCTCCCTGAACAGCAAATGAACATTCAATTAACACTTCAATACAAGTGTATTTTAAATAAAAATATACTTTATTGTTAATCTCATTCTTTACAAATGCAAATACCCAATTTTAAAATCCAAAGAGAGTTGCCTCCCTTTTATTCGTTGGGGGAAAAAGTCTTTTCTTTATTTACAGGGAAGACCTGAATTTTCTGAAGTTGTTACCAAGTTAGAAGAGTGTCTCTGCAACATAGAGGTAAGAACTTTAGCTTCTGAAATATGTCCATAAAAAAATCTTGACTATCCAAGGGTGTTGGGGAATGGGTAAGGTGGTGCTTATAGAAAGTAGGTATGAAGATCCATAACTTCATTCATATATTTACACTGTTCATTAAGTTTCTAGGGTGGACTGACTGAATTTATAGGGACAAAGGCAAATTCAGCACAAATTTGGGCCTTCCAACAAATATCAGTCAGGCAAATGGGCACAGGCAACCTCAGCTTGAAAAAATTAATATGTAAAAATTTGAAAATACAGCAAATATGTTAGAAGGTAATTATTTAAATCAACTTTTTTCCATACAAAAGTTCCTACGTACAGTGAAACGTAAGTTAAAATATTAAGCCACTGTCTATGCTCAATAAGAAAGGGAAATTATCACTAAAATTAGTGCATAAATTAATTGGGATGCATTGCTTTATACCGCACATATGTTGCATAAAGTGATATATGTTGGTAATCAGCCTAATGGAATTTTCTTCCCTTAATATCAAGGAGCTGTTTGCTTTAATTTTCTCTCTAATTGCCTTAATTTTCTATACACCTGGTCAGGAGATAGCATTTGAAAATAAGCAAGGAAGCTAACACAGGAGCACTAATTCAAAAATAATAATATATTCCCAGTGCAAATGAGTGCTGCAAGAGATGGGGTGGACATCACACATATAGGCTCACAAATTCATGTGCAGCTGATGGGAAGGAGCAATACAGGGGAAACAGCATCAACCTGAGATTGCACAGCTAAATCCCAAAGTGGAACCATCCATTTTTTTTTTACCCTAAAGAAAAAAAATCTCAATTTGGAGTCACTAGAACCCAGTGTATTTGGAAAGGGTTCCAGGTCTTCAACTGCAGCGAATGGCTGTCTCATAACTCTTCAATGGAACTTCTAAAAAGGAAGCCTTTTATGTAGGAAGCAGCTTCAGTCTTTGGACATTAAATGTCTATCCCCTTCTCTTCAATCCTAAAACACACAAAGCAGAGAAAAGTAGTAGTATAATTGGTGGGGCTTTAGCGGCCCCTACCAACAGGAGCATCTGCCAGAGGCCTTGAATCTTGAAAGACACTTTTAAGGCTTAAGTTCCAAGTGTCCTTCCACTTTGAACCTTTGTGTTTCACAGGCAAAACTGCTCCAAGCTGGGGGATATGGCCAATTAGATGAGCGAGTAGATTCCAGAAACAGAGACAATGCTAGGGTCTCCTAAACTAGTACGGCTTCTTACATTGACCAAGCCTCTTGGCACAATCTCTGCCAGTAGAGAAGATGAATAGCTATATGCAAAGGAGCTTGTCGGACTGAGCTGCACTAAATAATGGCCCAGAATCAGCCTCAAGGGGCTTGCTTTGTGGAATGCCATACCTTGGAAGTTAAAACGATAGGACATGTCTAAAAGACTGAATATAACATCACATACCAGAGTCAAAGAACAGTAAGATATCAAATGGTGGCTGTATGGCTTAGGGGCATCGCGCATGTTAGCAGATGATAAGCTCTTTGGGAGTTAGAATGTGAAGTAGCTGTCTTGCCACAAAATAAAGGGTGGGTATCCTTGCTCTCTCTTCTGACACGGCCAAACAAAATAGTACCCAGTTATGTCCTTTTAAAGGGATAATTATAACTGGAACACAAATTTTAGGGGAGAGAGATCAGAATGATGAATGGCTTGAAAATCATGTATGTGAGAACCAATTAAAGGAACCAGAGATGCTTGTCCCAGTCAGAAGAGAAAATTAAGATGAGCCCAAGAGCTGTTTTTTAAACATCTGAAAAATGATCATATGGTAAAAGGATTGGCCTTGCTCTCTATGGGCCAACAGATGGAAATGAAGTGTAATTATGGTTTGGTTTTTTAGGAGAAAGAACTTTCTAATTGTCAGAGTTGTCCTAAGATAAATGAACAGCTCTGGAGGCAGTGAGGTCCCCACCACTGGAGACTCCCCATCAGCTTGCATAACTAACTTGAAAAGGAGGCACAGAAGAGATTCAATCATTGAAGAGTTTGAAGGTTCATTTCAACACTGACATCACATGATTCTCAGAGCTTTACTTAGTAATGTCTTGGCTACTCTGAAGAGCCTAGAATTTACATATATTTTATTTTTAAGCCAAAATCTACTGTCAACATGTCTTATGAAATTATAATGTCAAAGCACTAGTGTTCTCAGTTGGGTTAGGTAAACAGCAAGGTCGTCAGAAATTCAAGAAAACTACTCTTGTATTTTTTTTCTTCTCTTTCTCATTTTCTTCCCTCAAACTCTTCTATTTTCTAGCTACACTTAACTATTTGTAACTATTTTTAAAAATTCTCCCCCAACAACTCTCTTTAGTCTTCTTGCTTGCCAGACATTAAAGCATCCTTCATTTTATAAAAGGGATATATTCTTGGGAAAATGTGTAAATTCATTTTACATAAAGGAAATAATTTCATATAAAGGGGATAATTTTAAGCTACAGTTTAAAGGAACTCTGCCATGAATCTCATCACCATAGTGAAAAATGTAATCTTTTAACCATTAAATAATCACCTTCTAAATATCCATGTTATGAATCTGATTTGAGCATACCGTGTTTTCTGAAAGATGAGTTTAAGTTGAATGGGCCAGCTCTCAGTATAGAACTGGGTCAAAAAAGTAAATTAAACTAGCCATGTGTTGCCATCAGAGGCCGATAGGAAAAGCCGGAAGCAAGCTGAGATGAATAGAAATTAAAATACGAGAGATCCTAGAATAGAAAGTTAAAATAAATCCACATTCTATTCTATGCCTTAAGCCTGTTGGATTTATGAAAGGATTGAAACTACCCCTTCTTCACTCAGCTGATGTCTCCTGCATCAAGCAACAGCAGTGGGTCTCTCTCACCTTCCTCTTCTTCTGACTGCTTGGTGAGCCGGGGAGGGCCTGGACGGAGCCACGTGGCAGCTTTAAGGAGTCGTTTTGAATTGGAATATGCTCTAAATGCAAGGTCCTGTGCTTCCTGGTCCCAAAGGTGAGTGACAATCTAAGCAACAATCTCATGGTCCAGTTAACCCAATTTGGTTAGTATCAGTGGGGGATTTACCACCCCTATGGCAAACTTTGAAGTAAGAGTTTTTAGCCCATTTTTCTTATAATCTATTAATGTTATGGGACCAAAAAATAAAAATTTCATTATTTGTTTGTTTAAGATTCCTGAGTTGCAAGTAACAGCAGTTACCTCTAGCTTAAGTGAGAACTGTCTAGCTACAACAACAAAAGGATTTATTGAAAGTATTTTGGGATTATCTTATGGCATCCAAGGAAGGGTTCCTTGTGTAGGAACCAAGAAACAGCTTTGAGGATCTGAGCACCAAAAGTTCAGCATACTGAGGATGACCTTATGACCCAGCAATTCCATTCCTAGGTATATACCCAAAAGAATTAAAAACAGGTACTCAAACAAATACTTGTACTCAAATGTTTATAGCAGCCCTATTCACAATAGCCAAAAGGTGGAAACAACCCAAATCCATTAACAGATGAGCAGATAAACAAAATGTGGTATGCACATAATAAAATATTCTTCAGTCATAAAAAGGAATGACATTCTGATACGTGCTACCACGGGGATGAACCTGGAAAATACGCCTTCATGCAGAAGAGCACATATTATATGATCCTATTTATATGAATATCCAAAATAAGCACGGGAGTCAGGTCAGGCTGCCATAACAAAACACCGTAGACTGGATGGTTTAAAGAACAGAAGTTTATTTTCTCACTGTGGAGGCTGACAATCTGAGATCAGGGTGCCAGCACGGTCCGGCTCTGGTGGGACTTACAGATGCCCACCTTCCTGGCTTACAGATGGCCGCTTTCTCACTGTCTTCTCACATGGCAAAGAGAGTTCTGCAATCTTTTCACCTTTTTTTAAAGGCACCAGTCCTGTCAGATCAGGGCTTCACTCTTCTGACCTCGTCTAACCTTAATTGCCTCCTTAAAGGCCCTGTCTCCAATACGGTCACATAAGGGGGCTAGTGCTTCAACATAAGAATTTGGTGGGATGGGGACACCACTCAGTCCATAATAGGTAATATGTAAATCCATTAAAATTTTTTTTTAATTAAAAAATAAAAACAAAGCAGACTGGTAGTTGCCAGAGGCTGGGAAGAGAGAGAAATTAGGAGTTAATGTCTTAATGAGTACAGGATTTTATTTGGGGGTGATGAAACTATTTTGGAACTAGATAGAGGTGGTTGTAAAGCACTGTGAATGTACTAAAGGCCACTGAATTGTTCACTTTAAAATGATTAATTGTATGTTATGTGAACTTTACCTCAAAAAAAATAGCAAAAAAAAAGGGGGAAAAAAACCAAAGCAAAACAAAAAAATCTTAAGTGAAGGAGCAAGTCAGAAAAAGAGAAAAAAAAAGTTCAACACTCTTCCATCGTGAGATCTACCATTTACATGCCCCAGTTCCCGATAGACAGTCTCTTTGTCTCTCAGCTTAATTGTAAAGTTTCTAGGGGAGATATATCTGTTATGTATTGCCATAATAATTCTGTGTAAAATCCATACCAAAATTCAAGGACATATAATCATAAGTATTTATTTCTTTTTTTTTTAAAGATTTTATTCATTTATTCAACAGAGATAGAGACAGCCCGCGAGAGAGGGAACACAAGCAGGGGGAGTGGGAGAGGAAGAAGCNTATATAATCATAAGTATTTATTTCTTTTTTTTAAAAAATTTTATTCATTTATTCGACAGAGATAGAGACAGCCAGTGAGAGAGGGAACACAAGCAGGTGGAGTGGGAGAGGAAGAAGCAGGCTCACAGCGGAGGAGCCTGATGTGGGGCTCAATCCCATAATGCTNGCTGGGATCACGCCCCAAGCCGAAGGCAGACGCTCAACCGCTGTGCCACCCAGGCGCCCCATAAGTATTTATTTCTTGCTCATGTGTCTGCGAGCTGGTTGTAGGTGACATGACTGAGCACTGAGATTTTATCCACGTCTATCCCACATGTCTGTCCCTATCTTTGGACCAGCAGCTNCGAGCCGAAGGCAGACGCTCAACCGCTGTGCCACCCAGGCGCCCCATAAGTATTTATTTCTTGCTCATGTGTCTGCGAGCTGGTTGTAGGTGACATGACTGAGCACTGAGATTTTATCCACGTCTATCCCACATGTCTGTCCCTATCTTTGGACCAGCAGCTACCTGAGACATGTTCTTCTCATGGACAAAGGCTAGGAACTCAAGAGGACAGGCCCAACTTCACAGGCCCATTTAAAGCCCATGTTCAAGTTGCACCCTACGGCGTTCTGTGGGCAAGTCACAAGGGAGAGAAAATATATATACTCAACCTCCAGTGGAAGGAACTGCAGAGTCACTCGGCAAAGGGCATAGATAGAGAAAGCATAATGAATTAGGAATAAATGCAGTCTGCCCTGAGAGAGAATGAGATTGGCCCTTTTTGGATCAAATGGCCACCCTGGTCTAAGCAAGTATGGCTGGACTGGCAGTAGGGTCATATTTCATTAATATAAACATAAAAATATATATATATAATAAACCCCTATTCTGGATGGGGAACAGAAAAGCCAGTCACTTGTGAGCTGGGTGGATACCATAGAAAGCATATACTGCAACCCATGGAAATCTGGAAAAACTGGCTTAAAATCTCTGTTCTTTCACATGATCTCCAGAGGATTTGCACATGAGTTGCTCTAACGTATATTCATACACACACATAAATGCCTCCACACTCACGCGCACATTCCATCATCACAGTAAACTTTTTATCCTGAAGGTGGAGAAAGATTATTTGGAGTTAGCGAGGCTCTTACACCATACACAAATGGCTAATGTTGCTTTTTTAGCTATAGTTATTATATTCTTAGTCTAACGAAAGAGTTGCAGCTGCAGCTATGAAGAGATGGGAATCTGAATCATGAAGCCTTTAATCTACAGAATGTCATAAAATTAAGTACTAGCAGGTTTGATTGATAACCAGGCAAACTGGACACAATTCTTTATTAGATTCCAGTCTCTTATATAATTTCATAAGAGACCCATAGGCCAAGATTAGATTAGGTTCAGTCACAGCATCGTCTCCTAGTTCCATCTGCTCTTCTTATTCTTTACTTGTGGTTTTAAAATTAATCCTCTGAACAGTCAGACTTTGATATTTCCAAAGCACAGTCACCTGAAGCCTGTCTACTTTGAGGCAGAGATTAAGAGTATGAGTTGTGGAATCATACAGACTTGAGGTTCGATCTCAGCTTTACCGTTTACCAGCCCAATAACCTTGGGCAAGTTACCTAAGTTTTATACATGAAATAGAAATAATAATACCAGCTTTTAGGATTGTTGTTGAGAGAGGCAGTATTGTCAGAGGAGTGAGTGATTGATTATAGGTGACAAAAAATACAAGTTCCAGTAATGTCAGTAAGTCATACACCTTACAACACACGGCTACACAGCATGGGAGGTACAGCTGTACTCCCAATAGGGCCTTCAAGAACCCAGAGAAATATACCACTGCTCATAAAACTGCCCAAGTGGGGTAGGAAAAACCCATCAGGTCTTTTGAGGCGTTCCTTTTGATAGTCTCATAACGTTCCTTATAGCTTTCTGGCCCTTCACAACTGTTACAGAACTCTGCTAAGTCTTTGTCTCTCTACTTGGTTCAGATTTCTCTTAACAATATAGTACATCCCGAGTATTTGCTGTTAGGGTCCATCAAAGGTCCGTTTGTTAGTTGTACCATCCCTATAGCAAGTTCAATCTCTGGACAGCTTGAAATCAGCTCCAGAAACATTCCGCTAAGCTGTAAGATGTACTGAGGTAGGAATCATGTGTATTTTATTCATAACCATATCCCTAGTATCTAGCAGCATGGCTGGCATAAAGTCGATATGTAACAAACATTTGTTTCATAGATAAAGAATTGGATAAATGGGCTCAATAAATCATAATTATTATTAATTCGGAACATAATCAGTGAAAAAGCTTTAACTATTTTTGCTATGCTTTCCACGTATAAACCTGTCACTATTGATTGCCTGCTGCATGCTGGGCACTATTTCAGACCCTTTGAGGAGTGATCTAGGTAAGCCTCAGGAAGTAGGTATTCCAATTTTGATGAGGAAACTGAGCCTGGGGAAGAAGTAACTTTCCTAAGTTTCTGGAGGCAGAGCTGGAATTCTCACCCAAGACTCCTCTGTGCTTTCTGAGTGTCTCTGGCGCAGGAGGTGGCACTTTTCAGAAGCTTGATATATTTTGCCAATACTTGTGTTTGCTGGACTTCTTCCAGCTTCTTCTGGAAGCCAGTCAGGGAAGGAATTCAGCTACTTCTCCTCCGCCTGCCATTTCAGCTTTTATTATGAAAGACAGAGCAAGTGAGACCAGGGATCAATAGGTTCTTAAAGTCAAAGAGCCTGAGGATACGGGAAAGGATGGAGTAACTCCAGCAGGGCCCCAGGTTCAACAGCCTGGAAGACAGTGGCTCGCAACTTTGCCTGCACAGGAGAATCACCTGGGGAACTTTTACAAGTACCAATGCCCAGGGCCAATTACACCCAAACCCATGGGGGTGGCACCCAGACATCAGAAGCTTTTAAAGTTTCCCAGATGAAAAAAAAATAAATACATGAAAATGAAGTTTCTGAGATGATTGCAGCGTACCCCCAAGTAGGAGAAGCCCGTTAGAAGGGAATGCCGCAGTGCTAACCTGCCAGTCACTTTGGGGAAGGGGATGCAACCAGTGGGATCCACGGAAGAGGAAAGTGAAGGCAGACATAACCCAGCAGCTGTGACCAAAGGACACCCTTTTGAAGGCTGATGACCTGTGGGGTCTCTCCCAGAAATCCTTACAGTGTGCTAGTAACTGCTGATCTGAGGGACATTCTAACTTGTTAAAATCACACAAGGTGTAATTTTTAGCCTGGGATCACCCTTTTAAAATACAGGTACAAGATTTGGCCTGTGGTTCTGACTAATGTATGCTCCCAATTCTGGGCCTCCCAGCCCTCCACAATGTCTTAGAAATGGTACATTTATTTTTCAGTTTTGGGTTATGAAGTTCACAGCCTGTAGTTTTATAACACGTGATTTGATTGCGGTTTTGGTTGTTTTTTATTTGCATATTTGTTTTTAATGATTATTGTTTTCCTTCATAAAATAAATGTCAAGGTGGGAAATTGTCAGATTACTTTCTCCACAAGTAATGGGGACCTACTAGTTCCCACTGAAACCACAAATTGTCGCAGTCTGAGATTGAGGAAGTCTCNCCTGAGATAAGGAAGTCTCTCCTGAAGTAACTGCCTCTTTTAAAATATTTTGTGTCTCCAGATATATTTGGAAAACTAAGCATGTNTCTGAGATTGAGGAAGTCTCTCCTGAAGTAACTGCCTCTTTTAAAATATTTTGTGTCTCCAGATATATTTGGAAAACTAAGCATGTGGCACTTGCTCCTCCCACTGGGTATGAAATCTCTCCCATCTTGTACATGGATTACATCATATAAATTTAGAAATGACAAAGTGATACACAACCTTTTGGATGCAAAAACCAATTAGTGTTTGTGTGGGGCTGGGCTCTGAGAATAGAATGCTGTGACCTAGTTAGCTGTCCAGGAGACGAAAACCAGAGATGCAGGGACTGCAACTGTAAAACAGATAGATTTGGAATTAATTTCTCACATTACGAAAGGGCCCATCGAAAGGGTTCCTTTAAATAGAAAGCTTGCCTAGTGCACTTGAAATGCAATTCAACTTATAAAAGTTGAACGTAANTCGAAGGGTTCCTTTAAATAGAAAGCTTGCCTAGTGCACTTGAAATGCAATTCAACTTATAAAAGTTGAACGTAAGTTATAAAATTTTAATTTACACATAGTTTTTCCGGAATGCAGCAATTGTGTAAGAGGATAGCACCTTGAAACTGATGTTCTTAGGAGGAATGAAAAAAAGGAGAGTGGTGAGGGGATTGTGGCCATTTGCTGTCCTGGAGCAAAATGTTCATCAAGTAGGAGCAATAGCATCTCCTCCTTATCACTAAAAGTCAACACCCCCCTCTTTAATTACCACCTCTCCTACACACTTCTTTGTGCTGACGCTTCCCTCAGGCTCCTTAAATGCGCTCTTTTCTTTCACACCCTGCCTCATCCCCAATTTATTTCTCTTGCCCCAGCTCACCACAATCAGCAGTCTGAACAACAAGCTTGTGACCACTTTAAACTCCTCCTCCCTTGCTTCTCTTATCTTCATGAGTTTTCTTGTGATTTTATACAATCCATGGCTCCAGCCTCTCTCTCACACACACACAGACCCACATGTTATATTATATGTGCGCGCACACACACACACACACACAGTTAACCCCCAGTCCATATGTCCCACCTTGACCACTCTGCTTCCTTTGTCTTTAACTTCTCTCCCATTCTAGCTGCCTTATGACCTGAATCCACTTAACCCTTGCTGCCAGCAAATAACCTTCCTTCTGTAAACTCCAATTATATCATTACCTTACTTTAAAACCACCAATAATTCTCCATTACCTCTAAAATTAAGTGAAATTATGTCATCCTGGAATCCCAAATGATCAACGGTACATTTTCCAGTGATACCTCCCACTGAGTATCTTATGTCCCAGTGGTTCTAAGCAGAGAGATACTGTCATTTCTTCTCTTCTCAAATGAGTACTGAACTTCCTACAGTGTTTTGGACAATCCCATGAAATAAAGAATTATCCTGCACAAAATAGCAATAGCATCCCTGGCAATGCATACTATAGACAAATTAGAAGTTCTACTATATCCCACACGTACCCCGTGTTTAACCTACTGTCAGCCTATCCCCATATCCTATATTTTTTAACCTTGACACCCTGCCCAATCTTGTCAAAATATTAATAAGCCACCAGTAGTAGCTCAGTCAGCTTAATCACTACATCATAAGGGAGTCCTTTCTGAGGCTACCCGATCCCCACCTATGCTTTACCAAAGGCCACAGCATTTTGTGCCAGTTTCTGTACTTATGTTATTTTGTCTTATAATTATTTATTTTTA
>NC_048219.1:46867184-46867783 GCF_002007445.2 Ailuropoda melanoleuca
TCTACCTTCCTATCAAGTTCGGATATGTTCTTATCCAAAATAATGAACCACCAGATAATTCGGACTTCTTTCTACACCACTCTATCACTGTTAGAGCATTAAATGTCTACCTATTTCTCTTTAATGAACAAAAGGATAGAATGGAGGTAGCTGAACTGTGTGAGGAGAGAAGTGACTGATACATTCATTCCCAGTGTGTAAAAAAAAGAGAGAGAGAGAGAGAGATTGCCTTCTGTTGAGGTAGTTAGGAGAGGTCTCAATGAAGAGGCAGGTGATGGAGATGTGGTCCAGGTATAAAGAGAACAGGATGAACAAACATGAAATAATGATTGCAAACTTTCTTTTTCTTCTTTCCTAAAAAAAAATAAAACTAAAAAATAAAATACAAAGGCATCCCTTCCCAACTGATGTGTAATAGTATTCTTTTATTCATCAAGGATCTACATTTAGATAGATCTGTTTTCAGTTTTTCTCTTTTTTTTTTAAGATTTTATTTATTTATTTGACAGAGATAGAGACAGTCAGCGAGAAAGGGAACACAAGCAGGGGGAGTGGGAGAGGAAGAAGCAGTCTCATAGCGGAGGAGCCTGATGTGGGGC
>NC_048219.1:46868031-46887782 GCF_002007445.2 Ailuropoda melanoleuca
ATGATTGTGTTTTTTTTTTTTTTTTTTTTTTTTTTTTTTTTAATTTTATTTTATTATATTGTGTTAATCACCATAGTTTGCATTTTCTATACACACACAAAAAAATAAGATTTTGATTATAGATTTTTTTCAAGTTTATTTTTTATTTTTTTAGTAATCTCTATACCCAGTTNGACCGCTGTGCCACGCAGGCGCCCCTGTTTTCAGTTTTTCTACTCTGTTCCATTGGAATATTTGTTTATCCCTATGTCAATAATACACAATTTTAATTACAGTAGCATTTTTAAAGTCTTGATATCTGGTAGCGTATGTCTCTTCTGGGCTATTCTTGATTTTTCTTGGCTTTAACTCTTCCATATAGATTTTATAATCAGTTTGCATTTTCTATACACACACAAAAAAATAAGATTTTGACTATAGATTTTTTTCAAGTTTATTTTTTATTTTTTTAGTAATCTCTATACCCAGTTTGGCTCAAACTCATGACCCTGAGGTCATAAGCCTCATACTTTTCTGAATGAGCCAGGCAGACACCCCAGATTGTAGGTATTTTAAACCTATAGATCAATATGGGAAGATCTGACATCTTTATGATATTGGGTCTCCTCCCCCCCCCATGAACTTAGTGGATTTTTGCATTCATTTAAATGTTCTTTAATATCTTTTAGTTAGATTTTATAATCTCTGTAAGGTTCTTATATACCTTTTGTCATATTGATTATTACATTCATTGATTGCTGAAATAATTTGAATTCATTGCTACCATATTATTTTATTCTCTCTAGTTTTTTCTTTTTTTCCTCACCCTACCCATTTTTGTTTTTCTTTGGATTCTTTGAATATGCACTGTTTTTCTTTTTTTTTATTTTTAAAAACTTGTATTTTTTATTTAAATTCAATTTAATTAACATATAGTGTATTATTAGTTTCAGAGGTAATTTAGTGATTCATCAGCACTCATTACATCAAGTGCCCTCCTCAATGCCCATCACCCAGTTACTCCCATCCCCTCACCCACCTCTCCTCCAGCAACCTCAATTTGTTTCCTATAGTCAAGAGTCTCTTACGGTTTGTCTCCCTCTGTTTTCATCTTATTTTTCCTTCCCTTCCCCTCTGTTCATCTGTTTTGTTTCTTAAATTCTACATATGTGTAAATATCATATGATATTTGTCTTTCCCTGACTGACTTATTTCACTTAGCATAATACCCTCTAGTTCCATCCACGTCATTGCAAATGGCAAGATTTCATGCTTTTGATGGCTGAGTAATATTCCTGTGTGTGTGTGTGTGTGTGTGTGTGTGTGTGTGTGTATGCACACCACATCTTCTTTATCTATTCATCTGTCAATGGACACCTGGGCTCTTTCCATATTTTGGCTATTGTGGACATTGCTGCTATAAACATTGGAGTGTATGTGCCCCTTCGAATCACTATGTTTTTATCCTTTGGATAAATACCTAATAGTGCAATTGCTGGGTTGTAGGGTACCTCTATATTTAACTTTTTGAGGACTCTCCATACAGTCTTCCAGTGTGACTGTCCCAGTTTGCATTCCCACCAACAGTGGAAGATGGTTCCCCTTTCTCCACATCCTCCCTAACATCTGTTGTTTCCTGAGTTGTTAATTTTAGCTTGAATATGCACTCTGTTTTTCTATCCTTAGTGGGTGCCTAGAAACTTTAACATATTTAACTTAACAAATTCTGTATTTAATATGTTTGTTATTAAAACAGAAGATCTCCCAAAGGGTTTTGGAGCATTTTAGTTGCAAATCATTCTCTCTTGAATTATATGATATTTCTATTATTTTAGTTTCATCATGATTTTTTTAATTCTACATCTTAGATATTATTTTAATTGTTTTATCCAACTATGGTTCATTTAGACTTACCCATATTACTGCTTCATTATTAATCGCACTGATATTTCACACCTTCCTCCTAGATCATTTTCCTTTTCCTCAAATATATCCTTAAAAATTCCTTTAACATGACACTGTTAGAAGTAAACATGTGAAAACATGTTTTATTTTCCCTCTTTCTTGAAAGATACTTTAGTGAATATGGGATTTTAGGTGTTTGATTACTTTTCCCCTATACCTCCAAGATGTATTCAACATGTTTCTGACTTTCCTTGCTGCTGTTAAATTTTCATCTATGGATCTAATTATTTCTTTTATTTTCAATCTACCCTAAACTGCTGTTAGCACTTCTCTTTGTCTTTGGTATCCTACATTTAACTATGTGATATATAGTTTTAGTGGATTTAATTTGTCTTGCTTTGAATTTGTTGGGTGTCCAGCCTCTGAGAATTGGCATCTTTTATACATTCTAGAATATCTCTCACCACTACCTCTTCTAATATTTCTGTGCCCCATCTTCTTATTTCCCCTTTCTGGAACTCAAGAAGTATTTTAGATCTTTTCATTCTATTTTCCACATTCCTCAATCTCTTTATATATATTTCCCATGATTTGCTTTTTCTATGATGCCTTCTGGTAATTTCTTCAAATCTGCCTTCCAGTTCACATATTCTCTTGGTAATAGGATTTAATATGTTGTTCTGTTCACTACATTTCAGTTTCAAGTTATTTCTAATTTCTATTCCATATCTAGAAAATGTGTGTGTGTGTGAGAGAGAGAGAGACACTTTTGAAAGTCTCATGTTTCTTCCACATACTTTTAATGGATTATTTTCTTTCTTCAAACACATTTATTTTATATTTTATACCTGAATGTCCGTTATTTCTACTCTCTGCAGTCTTTATATGTCTAATTATGTAGTTCATTGTTTCTGCTAATTCTTGCTCCTGGTTTCATCATATATTTAGATTTGTGCTTCTTCTGTGAGCTCAGGTTCCTTGGAACTTTATCTCCAGCAAATTTTTTGGCCTTTATTTAGTGTAGGTTGCTTCACAGATGTTTGTGTTTGCTCTTACTAATCATATAGGTATACTAACGCCCCCAGGACCACTTCAAAACGTCCACTTGGAGTTTCTCATAAAACACATGCAGTACTATTTTCTGTTTTAAAACTTGGATCTTTGTGGACTATGAATGGGACTTCTAAGGGTAAATATTTCATTTTTAAATTTTTTTTTCATTTACCTGGAGCCAAGGACAAAATGGACACTTATCCTCTGCAACTCTTTATGCAGAGTAGATTTTATTTTTCCTGGTTCACCTGGGGTTGTCCTTTGCAGATTTTAGCTTTACACCAGTGTTTCTTATCTGACCTCCCACCTTGCTTGAACCCAGGCTGTGTTTCCCCATGTGTGGTTCAACAAAATTCAAGCTTTAGATGAACAGGAATCAGTATCTTCATAGCACTTACATCAACCTGGAGTTATAATTTTAGCTAGATAAATAAAATATAAATAAAAATAAATGTATTTTTTCATTGGTATCTACACTAACTAAATATCATGAAAGCATGAACTTCTTTTCTTCTTTTTGATGCTATCTGTCCAGTACTTAAAACAGTGTCTGGCGTATGGTAGGTGCTACATACCTATTTGTGGAATGAAGAAATGATCATGATAGGCCCTCGCAAACACTTATGCTGTTTAATCTTCACCACAGTCTTGTGAAGTAGGCCTCATGGCTTCCATTTTTCAGGTCAAACAAACTGAGACTCCAATGATTTAAGTAATTTGTATGAAACTACAGTAGTTAATAGTTGAACTTGGGCCTGCTGGTAGTTTCCCTTATACCATGCTCTGGAGGCTCGGCCCGACCAGAATGCTTGAACCCTCTGTAGGAAGCAGGAACTTGTATCGTCTGGCTTGGGCTTTGAGAATCAGCAGAGAGCTGCCTACCTCTAAAGTTCTGCCAGCTCCACTGGAACCTAGAGCACCTTCTGTCTGCAGCCAATACGACCTTTGATTGCAGGGAAATTGTCCCTTTTCACTCCGACTACCTCTGATACCAGCCAGTTTACCTCAGTTTATGCCTGCGCGTGACAGACCTTTACAATCAGCTGCCTGCACTGATAGAGACGTAGCCTGAACATGGCGAACTCCATTTCTGCTGCACAGGCACCAGCTTGTCATGGCCCAAACCTGCCCTCTCGTCTTCTTTAATCATGTCTCTGGAAACCACCTGACTCCCTGGCCACATTTGAAAAGCCACAAAAACCAATCAGAACATATAAAAAGATAAACTCTTCCCTTCTAGACGACATGGACCAGCTTTGAGGATAACTCTACTTTACTAGGATTCCTTTGTTGAATTAAATACATTCCAAAACTAGGCCTCTCTTTTTGTCACTTCTCCATTAAATATATTCTCTAGTACAGTAGTCAGTTGCGTTGACTGTATTTTCTTTTAAGGAATTTTTAGCTTACAATTTGGAGCAACAAATGGCCTATCTAATGATGAGGATTTCAAGAATTTTTTAATCCTGAAAATGAAAAGAAACACTGCCCTTTCTCACTCAAAAATACAACCTTCCAGCTGATTCCACTTAGAAACAATTTTAAGATTTATAAACGTAAGGAGACACTAGAAAGATAGCATCTTTGGTTCCTGAACTGTCTCTTTACTTACTAAAAATTGTTGATTTAAAACATGACATGTAAAGGATTTACAGAAGACCTCGGTGTGTGTCACAGCATAACAGCAGCATGTAACTCTCACTCCAGCAATGTCTTCTGAGCTTGTAGGAAGAGTTCGTCTTACTAACTCACTTGGCAAGTTCTATGGGCCTTGCTCACATTGTTTGTATAATGAGGAAAGTAAAACGTTGCTTGCCTAATCTAGGGACAAGAAAACTTTTTTTTCCTCAGGATAGTTATCACCTCTAGGACATGTGATTTTTGTGACATTCACTTGCTGAAGGTCAGTTATCAAGCTCATTAAGGGTCTGTACTGAAAAAATATAAAAGCCAAAGGAGAGCTGCTAGAATCGAAGCAAGTGCCATAATGCCTGTCAGTTGCCTTTTCTCTCTTTCTTGTTAAGCTCAAATCTTTTTGAGGTGGCCATAAATCTTTCTAATTAACAAAAGCATAAAGTTTCTTAATGCCATAGGGTATGGGGTTGAGAAAGAAAACATACGGTTGTTCACGTTGATATGAGGGCGTGAAAGTACTTGGTATACCTCCTCATTATGTCCCCAAATGTCATCTAATAAGGAGGAAAGATTAAAGAAAGTGGAGAGGGGTCTTGCAGGAAGTTAGAACTGTTTCCATGAAGGGACAAATAAGAAGCATAATTCTATTTATATTTGTATACCTCTCCACCACAGCCCTAGGTGCCATACCCAAAAAGCACTACCGTGAAATCAGCAAACAATTCCCATAAGCACACGCACACACAAACAGTGGAAAGAAAACTATAAATCGATGGCTAGTGCCCTCTGCATTTTATGCTGCTGATATCCTACAAATCATCAGAACTGGAAATAGTCTGTGCTGAAATGTGATAGAGCTCCTTGTAAGAACTTCCTTTCAGCCCGTGTGAACACAGAGCAATCAATCTTATTAGAGGTTCTTTCCTAGTTGCCTTGCTCTCCAGCGCCACCTAGCAATCAGTTGAGAAACCACACGTGGGGCCTCCAGCCCTTTTCGCTGCTGTACTGAGAGAGGCTTAGAGATTTCACACTGAACAAAGGCTGAACTCAGCCTCAGTTAGGAGCACGTGAAAGAATGTCATTCCTTTCCTTCAGGTCCTTGACTTTTAAAACCACCCTGAGTTGGAAACAGCCTTTTTCCACGAAAAATGTAAAAGAACATCAAACAAAATATCCCGTTCAGAAGAAGTGATGAAAATGGGAAATTAATAAGGAAAAATACGAGAAGAGCCCTCTGTGTGGACAATCGACACCTTTTTATAAGTTTTAAGGACCTGCATTTATTGTCAGGCATAAAAGATTTACATGAAAAGAGTGAGCGAGTGACATATTTAGGTTACAACAGGCACTTGAGAGAGAATGAGATGCGGCTCTCGGTGTGGCTATTCTGACGCCGGATTTTCTTGTTCTTTCCTATCCTTCAACAGTGCTCGTTAGCAACGTAAAATGGGCTCCCTCGTAACCCCAAGGGTGAGCCGGCCTGCGTTTCCCTCTTCAAGTGTTTTGTAATACTAATTAACTAATTCCCAGCCACAGGAAGGGAACCTGCGAAGATGCGCCAGAGGCAAACTGCTAAATAAACGGTGACAGATTTCTCAGTTTTCAATTAGATGAAATGACATATTGGGACAGCGAATAGCCTGACTTTCTAACGATGAGAGTTTTATGAGTTTTGGGTTTTTTTGGTTTTTTTTTATTCCTGGAAATGAAGAGAAACCCTAGCCCTTCATTCATAACCAAAACCGTGGGCCCAGGCCCACTCCTGCTACATCAAAACCCACAGATCATGCCTTTGGCGGGGACTTTTGTGTATGACCAAAAGCAAGCCTTGGCCCCAAAATGCTGCTTTTGAGACTGCTTCTGCTCTACTGAAAAGTCTGACAGGACACAGCACGGGGACCAAAGAGAACAACCGGCCTAATTAAATCTGTACAGGCGGCTCTGAGCTCCCTTCCACAGCCGTGACTCCGGCTCCGGCCCCTCCCTGCTCCCTTCTGACTCCACTGTTTGTGCCGAGAATCTCTTGCTCGCATGGCAACTGTTGCTATGTTTGCAGTCATAAGAAGTGGGTGATGCTCGCGTCTCTGTAATGATTCAGATACAAGAGCAATGATTTCTAAATAGATTTCTGAAGCAGCTCTTACAATGGCTCTGCACAGCTTAACAGGTTTAATTCCTCATAGATGTTTTTTTTTTTCTTTTCACGTTTTGCACCTTCCATGCGGACTAATTCTAACCCCCATATAATGCAAAAATGACAACATGCTTCCTTTTCCTTTGCTACTATTTGAAACAAAGGTTTTTTTTTGTTAAAGAAGACATTTCACAAGTTATTATTTCTTATTTATCTTCTTGGCAACTATGAGATTGAGTTTTTCTTGGTATGTAGGTAAGCAGCTAAAACAAACTGAAAAAAATCGTAGGTCCAGACAAAAGGTAATTCCTGTATTAACCAAAGTGGAATGAAAAATCTCTCATTAATATTCGTGATATTAGCTGAGCATTTTCTATTAATGAGCAGATGTTTTAAAGGCCTCAACTGCAAAGAAGTATGAAAAAGTCACTAATGGACGGATATGTTTATCTTCCTGAATCCTCTTCCAAAGAGACCAAAAAAAAAAAAAAAAAGAGGGAGGAACAAAGGAAGAAATCTTCATACTTTGGCCTCCATCAAGCACCTATTTTCCAGTCAGTGCTAAGTACCCCCCTACTTAAAACTGGCTGCTAACACAGCCTAGGCCCTCTGGGAGATAATAAATGAGATGAGGCCATATTCATTGACGGCATTATTAACTTGGTCAAAAAGGAAAAGAGAAGACACATTATATATTTTGATCACTTACTATGTTCCAGATACTATTGTGCATTTTTTCTTTGCCAGTCATATCATTGACTTATCACAACTCTTCCACAAGGTAGGAATTATTTATCAGTATTCTACAAATGAGAAAACTGGAACACAGAAAGGATAAATAGCCTGCCCAAGGCTTTGCAACTAGTAAACAGCAGGGCCAACACTTGAGCCTAGATCAGTCTGACTGCAAAGCCCATGATCTTTTGACTACTCGCTGAGCTGCGGCATTGTGAATCGGAGAGCTGCTCTCATACTAATCAGCTGTGTGTCGTGGACAAGTCCCTTCCTGACCTGGGTGTCACAATTCTCCTCTACCCTAAGGCACGTGACCTGGACCCTTGCTACTCAGGGTGTGGCCCACATAGCAGCAGCAGGAGCTTGTTGGAAGTTGCGACTCCCAGGCCCCCCTGGAACCTGTAAATGGCAATATGCGTTGTGATATGATTTGTGAATGTACATTAAAACTTAAGAAGCACAGGGCTTACCAATCTCTGCTAACCCTTCTAGGTCTAGTATATTGAGAATGCTGTCCCCCTTATCTCTATATTTCTAAATCCAACTCCTCCAAGCTTGTGTCATCTTTCCTTCCAAGCTTTCCTAATCCCAACTTTATTCTTGATGAAAAGATTTTTCTCCCTTCTAACCAAAGTTTCATTTACCTTAATTACCACTTTCTACTTAGTATCGTGTCTATGCTGTGTAAGTTCCTTGAGAGGCAGAACCATCCATATGAAATAATTTTATTTATTTATACCAACTGGCATAGTACATTACACTAAACAAATATGTTTAAAGAAATGTTAAATAGCCAAATCATGGAAGGAGCCGAGATGCCCTTCAACAGATGACTGGATTAAGAAGCTGTGGTCCATATATACAATGGAATATTACTCAGCTATCAGAGAGAACGAATTCTCAACATTTGCTGCAACATGGACGGCACTGGAGGAGATAATGCTAAGTGAAATAAGTCAAGCAGAGAAAGACAATTATCATATGATTTCTCTCATCTATGGAACATAAGAACTAGGATGATTGGTAGGGGAAGAAAGGGATAAAGAAAAGCGGGGTAATCAGAAGGGGGAATGAAACATGAGAGACTATGGATTATGAGAAACAAACTGAAGACTTCAGAGGGGAGGGGGTGGGGGAATGGGATAGACTGGTGATGGGTAGTAAGGAGGGCACGTATTGCATGGTGCACTGGGTGTTATACGCAACTAATGAAGCATCAAACTTTACATCGGAATCTGGGGATGTACTGTATGGTGATTAACATAATATAATAAAATTAAATTTAAAAAAATAAAGAAATGTTAAAAATAATCATTATCTGAATTTAGTTATAGATATATAGTGCTCTGATTGTAAGATCCCTGTATTGTCCATTAGGAATATTTCAAGGCAAGCACATGCCAAGAGTTCTTTAAATATGGATCCAAAGAAGCTTGCAAATCGCACACATAAGAGCAATTTTCAAACTTCCTCACCCCACTCCTACCTTTTTAGCAAACACATACATGAAAGATTCAATACATGAAAGACTCCAAAATCTCTTCCAGGAAGTCTTCCTGAATGCCCTCAGCTGATTAAATACCCAGCATGTTTGCTGCCATCTTATCCTGTGCATACTTCATCAAAGCATACAAACTATGTTATAGTCATTATAATTATGTGAGCTACCCCCTATGCACAGACACACACACACACGTTGTACATTCCTTGAGGTCAGGAATTGTGTCTTTCATTTTTACATTCTTAGTATTTATCACAACGCTTGGCATATAGTAAATGGTAGGTATATGTATATCAAATGAATCAATCGATCAATCAGTGCAAATGTTTTTACTCCAAAGTCTCATTTTTTTGCTCCACATTAGGGTGTGCTGACACCAAGAACGTGGAGAAGCACTGTCTGTGGTGAGACTTAAGAGGTAGTTGTTTCAGCCATGATGACGTTCCCTACCAATATGGCACTTTAACTTAGTGTCACATGAGCTAGTCATCTAGGCATATAAGCCCTGAGATTTAGGAACTCAAGTGGCTTTGGGACACCCAGGCTGAAAATTGAATTAGCGTTTATTTCCTCTCTCAGTAAGTTAGTCATCCCCTCATTCAATATACATTTATATTGTGCCTACATTGTGCCAGAAGTTTGCTAGGGATTGGCGATGTCAAGAAGAGTGCATAGTACAATCTTTCCTTCTTTTCAGTACTCTCATCTTGGCAATAGACCCCGAATGTATGTTTAATAAAATGTCGTACATACAGTAATGGGCAGGTGACTCTTGGATCATGAAAACACAAAGGAGGTATTACTGAGAGTGAGGAGAGATAAGCCATTCATTGGCCTTAGAGGTATGTACAACAGGTGCCCCATTTGTCCTTCTCTGGAAAGGACACTGAATTTGGAGAAGAATAGTACCAGACAATGAATCTGTACTAAGGAGGAGAAACACTGAAAACACAGAATGGAAGATGAGGAAAGTTGGTGGGGCACAGACTCATTAGCGGCACGTGGTGTAAATCTCAATGGGGTTTATAGGAGAAAGTTATAAACAGAGAAATATCCAAGTGCACACAATCTCTTGAGCTCATACCTTCTCTCAGAATGTTCCACTCTCTAGAAAGACCCTATGCTTTTTTACTCTCTGTACATTTAAAAGGAAAATGGAACAGGGAACATCTGGGTGACTACTTAATGATGAAATTTCCCCTCTGGGGTGAGAAGTAGCTTTGTTAGAAAAAGGAAATCTCTGGAGCTGACCTCTATTATCTTGGACACAGGGAGCCAGCCCTTTTTTACACTTCTGAAAAGGAATGGAGAAAAGCCTTCATGGACTATCAGATTTATCTTTTGTCAAGATGATGTCAGGATAAGGAACAGGAAATGGGAAGGGAGGGAGATAGTGTTCTTCCTCACCTACTCAATACATCATTAGTTACCTAATATCTAATTAGCTCTCAGCCAACAGCAATGTATCAGGTAGAAAAACTTCCAGCTGAAAGTAACAGAAACTCAGTGATAGTCATTTAATAAACTAGGAGCTTGTTTTTTACATAAAACAAGAAGTCTAGAAGAAGATGGTCATGGGCAATGGCTCTGCTGCTTGGCAGGCCATAGAAGACCCAGGTTCATTTTCTCCCCTTCATCATTTTCAGCATATTGGTCTGTCTTTCTCATGTTTGTAGCTACATGGCCACAAAATGACTGCAACAGCCCCAGGCATCATTTCTTCATTTAAAGCAGGTGTAGGGAATGGGATATAGTCTCCCACCTGTCAGAATGGCTAAAATCAACAATACAAGAAACAACAGATGCTGGCAAGGGTGTGGAGAAAATGGAAGTCTCATGCACTGTTGGTGGAAATGCAAACTGGTGTGGCCACTGTAGAAAACAGTATGGAGGGTCTCAAAGTTAAAAATAGAACTACCCTACAATCCAGCAGTCGCACTACTGGGTATTTACCCAAGAAATACAATAACACTAATTCAAGGGATATGTGAACCCCATGTTTATAGCAGCATTAATTACAATAGCCAAGATGTGGAAGCAGTCCAAGTACGTACCGATAGATGAATGGGTAAAGAAGATGTAGTGTGTGTGTGTGTATACATATATATATATATAATTCAGCCATAAAAAATGAAATCTTGCCATTTGCAATGACGTGGTTGGAGCTAGAAAGTATAATGCTAAGTGAAATAAGTCAAGGAAAGACAAATACCATATGAATGCCCTCATGTGGAATTTAACAAACAAAACAAATGAACAAAAGGAAAAAAGCAGTAAACCAAGAAACAGACTTTTTTTTTTTTTAAAGATTTTACTTCTTTATTTGATAGAGCGAGAGAGAGCGCACAAGTCCAGTGAGGGTCAGAGGGAGAAGCGGACTCCGCCAGAGAGCAGGGAGCCCAATGTGGGGCTCAATCCTGAGACTCTGGGATCATGACCCGAGCTGAGGGCAGATGCTTAACCGGCTAAGCCACCCAGGTGCCCCCAAAAAACAGACTCTTAACTATAGAGAACAAACTGATGGTTACCAGAGGGGTGGTGTGGGGGGATGGGTGAAATAGGTGATGGGGATTAAGGAGTTTACTTGCCGTGTTGAGCACCAGGTATTGTATGGACGTGTTGAATCAGTATGTTGTACACCTGAAAGTAATATAACCCTGTATGTTAATTATACTGGAATTAAAATAAAAACTTAAAAAATAAATAAAGCAGGTATAGGGGGCCAATGTGTACCAGCATGTTTTTCTGTTCCGTACCTTTTTAGCAAGAAATTAAAAGCCTTCTGGGAATACTAACAGTGAGTTAATGTTTAGAACCTGGCCCAGAACAGGTGTCCTATAGCAGAACAGCTGGAGAGGAAGGGGATGACTGGATAACAGAAGTGGAAGCCGGTGTGCTACCCTGGAAAGCGCATGTTCTTTAGGGGCCAGAGATACCTGTGTTCAAATCCCAGTCCCACCTCCTAAGACGAGCATGCTCTTGGGCCCAAGTTTGCTAAAGTAGGTATCGTGATTATTACGTTGTCTCATTTTTGCAAGGACTGGAGAAAATACATAGAAAACAGTTAATATTATTCCTGGGAAGTTTGTGTTGTTTTAAACTAGACATAATTGTCCACTATTTTATAGTTCTGCCCAGAGATCGATAAATACCTTCTGAGACCGAGAAAGTCTGTCTGCCTGGGATTCAGAATCCTAATTCAGGCACTGTGCTCTCCTTTTTATCACTTATTCTCTTTGAGATAGTAGGATGTTCCTTTTTCTCATTAAATAGCAGCTTTACCCATAAATTTCTCATAGCTTTTCCTCACCTATCTACACTACTTGTTTGTCAAATTCAATAATGTTGGCCATTCCCTAGTCAATTTGCCATTTGGATTAAAGTCAGGGTTTCTGGGTGTTTTCTATCCAGCAGTATTTACATGAAAATGACAGAAATCAGGGGAAATTACTTTCAAGGATTTCAATTTTTCTTTGTTTTGCAAGCCTTGTAAAGAAAACTATAGTTAACTGTGAATGTGCCTGATAAATGCTGAAGTACTACACGAAGATGGAAAAGATTTAAAATGCTTGAGAAAAAACAAATCTAAATATATTGTTTTTACCCAAATAAACATTTTTCATTCTATTAAAAAAATAATCCTTTGTTGTTCAAGGAAAGATGAGGCTTACACTCTTTTCTTCAATAATATTTTACCAAATCAACCCAGAGAATAAAAATAGAATAATAAAATAAATAAAATAAAAATTGATGACAAAACACCATGTTAAGATGTTGGTCGTTTTTGACTTGTGACATATATTAAGGAATAGAGTATTTGACTATGAAACATACCTACAAACTACTTTCTGATACTAAGTGATCTGAAGTTCATATTTTTAAAATAAGTTTTCTGCCACTTGTGTATTCTCTGGCTATTTTTCTTTCTTTTTTAAAATGGGGACAATTCTGATTTTAAAGACTACTTAGAAAAGCTAAACTACATTATTCACCTACAGATTTTTACTTAGTTCTTTAGCACAAAGGACAATAAATTCCCATCCTTTTTTCTTATATCTAAATGGAAGGGGGACAAAAGAGATAATTGAAATACTATCAAGATTCTTGTATTTTTTTTCAATTACTGCCCATTGAATTAGGCCAGCAACTTGCACTATAATTTGTCCTAAAGTACAAAGATCTATGGTATTAATTTATTTAAATAAATTCCTCTTTATCTTAGGGAAACATATAGGAACTTGAACAGTATACAAAGTTTAATTGAATATTTCTAGAATTGGAAAGTTCATGGAATTAATCAACTATCTCACAAAAATGCGTTGAGCCCCTACAGGGTACATAGAACTGTGTCTGGCCCTATCCAGAAAGCACCCAATTTTTTTTTTTAAAGATTTTACTTATTTATTTGACAGAGATAGAGACAGCCAGCGAGGGAAGGAACACAAGCAGGGGGAGTGGGAGAGGAAGAAGCAGGCTCATAGCGGAGGAGCCTGATGTGGGGCTCGATCCCATAACGCCGGGATCACGCCCTGAGCTGAAGGCAGACACTTAATGACTGCGCCACCCAGGTGCCCCCCAATATTTTGATAGCTAGTCTTATATAAACACTCTTGGCAAACTGAATATATTGCCTTCTGCTCTTTCCCCCTTCTTTATCTTTCCCATTTTTTCTTTACTTCAAAGATTACCAATATTTTACCTATAGATGAGAAAAGCCTGATATGGGCATCATGTTCCCTTACTTGTCTAGCCCCTTTATTCTATTGCTACTGCTGATTCTATTGCTCTTTCTTTAGTTTGTTCCACTGGAGATGTATTCGTCTAACATTTATTAAGCATCTACTGTGTGCCAGATCCTGAGTCAATATTGGTAATATAAAGATGGATAACCTCTCCCCTTAGCCCTGACAGAATGCAGTCTAGTGAGGAGGTCAGAGGAGCATATGGGAAGATAGGTACTGAGCCAGGAGTAGGATGCCCTGGAATCTAGGGAGGGTCAAAAGAGGCTTCCTGAAGACAATGCTACCTACCTTGAGTCTGGGAGAATTAGCCAAACAGGGAAGGGAACGGAAGGGAACGGAAGGGAACGGAAGGTATATTAGGGAAAGGAAGCATCAGGGACCAAGGTAGAGAGGTAGGAACCTGAGTGATGCATTTGGGGAATAGCAAAGAGTTGGGTGTGACATAGCAGGAGAGAGGAATAAAGATTTAAAATGGGCAGTAGAAATAAGAATATGGAGACAAGTTCCATTCCTTCTCTCAATGAACAAATTATTTTAATCCAGTGCACTAAGTGCTCTTACCAGAGTGAGTCCTTGGAAAGGTGGAGGGAGACACAGGGGCCCTGCTAGGAGTTGAGAACCTGGTGGTGTTCCCTCCAGAGGGAAGGTTTGTTCGGTAGACACATCCTTCTTCAAAATCCAAGAAATATTGGAAGGAAGAGAGAAGCATTTTTTGTGCAGCTTCCCTTCCAGGCACTAAGACCCCAGACTCTTCAGACAGGGAGCACGTGAGGCTCTCGATGGGACTGGATACAGCAACCAGAAGTCTTTGTTGAAATCACACTGGGACCTGAGTCTAAATTTCAAGTGACTAAATGAACACGATTTCTGCAGCTGTGTTTAGAATGGATCATCAAAAAGACTCAGGTGGGTAGAGAAAATGCAGTGATATAGATGAGACTTGAGTGACAGACTCAGTGGAGGTCACCTTGAACCCAAGAAAGGCCTCTGGAACTGTGCCAACAAGGCAGCATTGCAGGGGTGGCTCCTGCCACTCAGCTAATCTTGCACTGATGACACCATGCACGTGATTATGTTTGTGAAACGGTCTCTTTAAATGGTGGGGAAAGAGAAATAAACATGTAAGGATCCATCCAGGTGGAAGGAAGGAAGGAAGGGAGGAAGGAAGGAAGGAAGGGAAAAAAGGGGGGAGGGAGGAAGGAAGGAAGGAAGAAAGGAAGGAAGGAAGGAAGGAAGGAAGGAAGGAAGGAAGGAAGGAAGGAAAGAGAAAGAAATTACCCAAAGGTTTCACAGCTTGTAGTTTGCTAATCTCTACTTTGAAAGATGGATGATAAAACCGAGACCTACTGAGTGAACTGCCCGGCATCTCAGCCATATGCCTTATTCCTCTCTCTATGCTTCTCCACTCCCACACCACTCCCATCCGCCTTCATCCTTAGTGCCTAGGATAGCATCTAGCACACGGTAGTTCCTCATCAAAGTTCACTGATGACAGAACCAATACCCACCACTGACAGAGCGCTCTTTAGACTGTTCTGTCTTCCCTGTAGGAGCTTCATACTATGTTTTTCAAAATGGGCACTCTGGTGGCATGCCTCACTCCACATGGAAAACTTCTCTCTTAACAAAGCATGTGACCAGGCAGACCATTCGACAGCTCAAAGTTGTTTTCTCTGCCTTTGCCCAGGAAAATGGCTCACCATGGAAAACCATAGATGACTTTTGCCATCTCACGAGCCTTCCTCATGACAAGACACTTAAAAAAGAAAACACTCTTGACTCTTTAAAGTTGATGCTAGTTTGGGATTGTTAACAGAGGCTTTATGAAAGGATTTTGTCGTTAGGCCATCCGAGCACACAGGTTGCTCAGTCAGTGCTGTTTGGCCCGAGATCACAGCAGAAGTGCCTGAGATGAGGAATTGGTTGTGGACAAAGAATTGGCATGAGCTGGAGGGCTGCATGTGCTTTTCCAGGTCATTCACTCAGCTGACATGTATTGAGCACTTACAGTGAATTTGGAAATGTACTTGACTGAGGCTCCATCCTTTCCCTTAATGAACAAATTATGTTAATCCAATGCATTAAGTGCTCTTACCAGAGTGAGTCCTTGCAAAGGTGGAGGGAGACACAGGGGCCCTGCTAGGAGTTGAGAATCTGGTGGACTCCCTCGCAATGTTCCCTCCAGAGGGAAGGTTTGTTCGGTAGACACATCCCTCTTCAGAATCCTCCACATCTGCAGAGAATTTTGCACTCTCACTGCAAGAGTTATTCCTTTTCTGTCCTTCCTTCTTTCTTTGTCTTCTCTTCCCTTTTTCTCTAAACCAAGCCTAAGCAAGTCTACATTATCCAGAAGCAGCTGGTGCTACAATGTGGGAGTGTTAAATGTTTAACATCTTGTCACTTGCGAAACTGATGGAGTCATCCTTTTTGTTTCAGAGTTTCGTGTTTAGGGGTTGAAAAGCTAGATTGATGAGCATTAAGAGAGAAATATTTTTTGAGAAGTTAGTGAAGCTGATGACACGTTACTTTACAGTTTAGTGAAATTCAGCAAATCTAATTCTATTATCCTGTCAAAGTTTCACAAAAGGGAGACCTGAAAGCATATTTAAGATGAATCTTTAAAGATTTCAGAAGCCACAACCACATCTGCAAAAATCAGATACATCTGGTGCTGACAGACCTTTGCTTTTTTATAGACCGAGGGGAGTAAATAATCCTCCAACAACGAATTAAGTTTAAATAAAGTTATCTTGGTGATTCAGTGCCTGCCTTTTCTCCCTTAAAAAGACTAAGCAGTAAACCATAACCACGTTTTTTAATTCAAAGGCTTCACAGAGTTTACACAGCCAGATTTACCCAGGCACACCAAAATGGAAGCTTCCCTTTATGAATCATAGAACAGAGTACTGAAATAGAGATTTTATAGAGCGTTTAGAGCCAGATCATTTAGGCCCTTGTTTATTTTCATAATCAAGTATGAGACATGGTATAATAAATGCATTCTTACCAAAATGTCAGGAATAGTTGTTTTAAAGCATTTACCCACAACTCTGCATGTTTGTTAGAGGTTCACAAGCTGACAAGCTGAAAGGGCTTTGTGATCCTTTCAGCAATTGGTGAGACTGTATATGTACTTTTACTGAAATGTTCATTATCAAGTCCACGAGAAACATTGATGTAAAGGTTCATTTTAATAGAAATTGCTATTTCCCCCCTCTCTGTTATTTAATAATCATTCATTAAAGAAGGAAATTCTCAACATAATTTATTGAGAATTTACTATGTACTGTATTTATATTATCTACTTTAATATTGCTAACTACCTGCAAGATAGATATATCTTTATTTTGAAGATGGCAAAACTGGTCGAAACAGAAATTTTGCCCTGAAATAGTAAGTAGGGAAGCTGGGGTTGACCCCAGTCTGACTAACCACAAAGCCCCTGTGTTCTTCTTTCTGGGTCAGCATAAGAAATTGTCTGGAATGCATGATGAACACAAGGTCAGAGCTGTGGCTTCAAATGTGCAGGGATGCCATGGATTGAACTGTGTCCCCCAGAAACACAGGTCAAAGTCCTAACCCCAGGACCTCAAACCATGACCTTATTTGGAAATAGGGTTGTTACAGATGTAATAAGTTAAGATGAGGTCATACTGGAGTAGGGTGGGCCCTTAACCCATTATGAGTTGTGTTCTTCTAAGAAGAGGAGAGAGAGAATGGTATATGAAGACAATGGAGACGGAGGTGATAGCATCCACGTGCCAGGAACATGGAGAATTGCAGCTGTCGCCAGAAGCTAGAGACAGGCAGCGAACAGGTTCTCCCTCAGACCTTTCAGAAGGAACCAACCTTGATTCGGGACTTCTAGCCTCCAGAACTGTGAGAAAAGAAATTCCTGTTGTTTTAAGATGTCCAGTTTGTGGAACTTTGTTACAGCAGCACTAGGAAATGAACACAGGGGATGAAAGAGATTTACTGAGCCCAGGAAGAGAACCAGCCCAAGACTTGTTGTTAGTCTGATGCCCTGCATGAGGGATAGCAGTCATTTATTTTCCCTTCATCATTTGTGCTTGTACAGAAACCCACACCATACCCAATTTGAGATTTAAAAGACATTTCCCGGGGTGCCATCTCAGAAAGAAAAAATACATGACTAACCAAAGTTATGGCTAAATTCTAATATTTTGTTCTACCCATATATGTCGCAAGGACACTGGGAGACAGTGTGCTCTCTGAGGTCTCACTGGGGTCTCTTTGATGGTTGCTGTTGGCAACCAGTTCTTCAAGAGGCACAAGTGAAGGCCTAATTAAGGCAGGAGTCAGGAAGAAATTGCAGGTAATTGAGGTCGAGCACAACTGAGGTCGGGCCGGTGACTGACATCCGATGTAGTCAAACTAAAGAGATCAAGGTTTGACACAGGCAGAGACTGTTTGACACAGGTGAGGCCTGGAGACTGATCACTGATGGAAATAATTAAAAGCAGGTTCTGACAAGGACATTCAAGCTAGGTCAAACAGTAAGTGTGATGGAATCTAAGGTAAGTCTGAGGTTTTCATCTTCAGAAATCTAGACTTCTTCAATTGGCTCTTACTTTGTACTGGAGATCTTCAGTTGTTAAAAGGACTATAGTACCCATGCCAGCCTGATGCCCTGTAGAGCCCGTTTACCTTCTTCATTCCCACAAAATGCTGATATCTGACTCAGTCGAGGAGAAACTTGCCTTTTGTGCAGAATGTGAATAGAGAATAGTACTATTGTCTTAACAGCCTTACTGGAGAGGAGGGAGAGATCATCCACTTCCTTATGAAGTCATCCTCCAGGGATTTTAGAGTGGGAACTGTGCTGAGAATGTCAATCTGAAGTGTAAATCGTTCATATCTATCATTTTATTGATCATAATTTAGGTATTTCAAGATTTTTAAAAATCTGGGCATTTCTTTTTGTTCTGAAATTTCCCACGAGCCAGGAAAAAAATTAGCGAATGTTGAAGACTAGTCAGTGAATGCTGCTGTCCACTCATTCATTCATTTGTTCAAGCACTACTTACTAGAATTGGGAGAGGGTTCCAGATTTCCAGATATTTCGCTAAATGCTGAAAATAAAGGCAAAAATAAGAAATGGTTCTTGATTGAAGATGATAAAGGTCTAGTCAAGAAGGGATTATCAAGTCCATAAGTACAATGCAGTAAATGTCTGTAATTGAGACAGTAGGGCTTATGTGAGGGTTCTGTGACCAAGAAATTCATTGGCGTGGGGCCTACCCATATAGGCAGAGCTCAACAGGTGATGAGGCTGCAGAAGTCGACCAGGTCTGCTGCTGGGGACCTGGGCCATGGGATCTCAGCAGTAGGCAGCATGGTCACCCTTGTTTTATAGGAAGGTCATTTCCACAACTTTGCTGTGGTCTGGAGGGGGGAAGAGGCTGCCTAGTGGAGGAGATCAGTTATAATATTGCCAGAATTAGGCTTTAGTTAAAAACCTCACTAGGGGGGCGCCTGGGTGGCACAGCGGTTAAGCGTCTGCCTTCGGCTCAGGGCGTGATCCCGGCGTTACGGGATCGAGCCCCACATCAGTCTCCTCTGCTATAAGCCTGCTTCTTCCTCTCCCACTCCCCCTGCTTGTGTTCCCTCTCTCACTGGCTGTCTCTATCTCTGTTGAATAAATAAATAAAATCTTTAAAAATAAAAAAATAAAAACCTCACTAGGCTTAAAAGAGAATGACGAGTTATGGAGAGTGCTACAGTTTACGGTGGTAACATGGTATCTACTTCGTATATGGAGGTGGCATTGCATATTCCTCATCACTAATTCGAACATTTTACTGCGGCAGTAGTAGTAATGGATGTGCTCTCATACATTCACACTTTTCTCAGCCCTTATGATGACAGCTTCAAGCAACTTTTTTCTGGGATTTTCCCGTGTTCAGACATTCTACATAGATGATATGTCCTTATTGACAGTTCACACAAGTGATCTCAATAATTGCTAACCACACGACAGACAATATTTTCTCTAGCATCCTCTACCCAAATGTGACAGAAGTCTAAAAGAAATATTTATAATGCA
>NC_048219.1:46887882-46975387 GCF_002007445.2 Ailuropoda melanoleuca
GGGGTAATTCTTTTAAAGGAGGTTAATGACCTTAATCCCATTTTACAGATGGGAATAAAAGCAACTGGTTTATCATATTTTCTCAGGTCAGATATGCCTCATTAACATTCATTAGAATTTTCACTGCATTCAATTTCAAACCAAGCTCCTTCCCTAAGGCACTTAATTATTATCAAGAATTTTCTGGCATTCACTCTTCACTGATTCATATGTCAAACAGTTGAGCCCACATATGTGCTAGTGGTGTAAGACCTGCCTGGAATCGTGAGTGGATCAACTGAGCCAGACTGTGGGAAGTAGTTTGGGATCAGTGCAGGGCTACCCTTTAATAACAATACATAGTCATAGTGATATTTGTCGAGGGCTCCATATGTGTAGGCTCAGTGTTATGCATTATATATGATCTATTTATAACCCACAGTAGCAATCTCAGACCCCCATTTTCAAAATAAGGAAACGGAGACCTAGGGAGCAACTCGTGTAAAGAATAAGTAAGCCGAGGGGCGCCTGGGTGGCACAGCGGTTAAGTGTCTGTCTTCGGCTCAGGGCGTGATCCTGGTGTTGTGGGATCGAGCCCCACATCAGGCTCCTCTGCTATGAGCCTGCTTCTTCCTCTCCCACTCCCCCTGCTTGTGTTCCCTCTCTCACTGGCTGTCTCTATTTCTGTCAAATAAATAAAATCTTTAAAAAAATAAATAAATAAGTAGCCGAAATAGGATTTGAGACTAAGCCATCTGAAGCCAGAGGTCATGGTCTTAATCACTAAGCCAGTGGTTCTCAAATTTACTATGCATCAGAGTCACCCAGAAGGCTTCTTAAAGCATGGATTGCTGGGCCTCCTTCCATAGGTTTGATTGGGTAGGTGTGATGCAGGGTTGAAAATTTGCATTTCTAACCAGTTCCCAGAGGATGCTGAGGCTGATGATTCAGATACCACACTTTGAGAACCACCGCTCTAAGTGATACTTAATGTAATCATCTTTGACTGTGCTCAGCATATACTGGGAAGCCATTCAAACTTTTCGACCAAGTGGTGACCTAGTCAGAGTTCTTGCTTAGAAAAGATGAATCCGGCAGCTACATGTAGGGTGCCAGAGGACAGGTAACAGACTCAGAGTTTCCTAGTGAGAGTAAGGAGAAACAGAGAAAGGGCAATAGATGCTGGGAAGTAGTGGCCTGCTGGAGTGGAACCAGAGGGTTTGCTGAATGAGAACAAAGGGGTCATTAGAGGTGACCCTCTACTCCTTGGTCAGGGTGGCTAGAGGAATTATTCAGCCCTTCAATAGGAATTGAGAGGATAGAAGGGAATTCTGCCTTCTTATGTATTTTATCTCCTGTTTCCACATAGCATCCTGCTATTTGTTCCCTTTATTGTTTTTGTATATGGTATTTCCACAGCATTTTCCTTCTTCCTCTTTACTTACAGGACCAGNTCTTCCTCTTTACCTACAGGACCAGTGTAGCCTAAGGGCAGCTATAGACTCTTGTTCTCTTCTGAGACGCTGTTCTTATCCCCAGAGGACCTCTGATTCTCCTACTCCCACATCAACTCCTGTTGAGCTCTGCGTCAGGGTCTTAGTGAATTCTACTAATCATGACTAAGTTTTTGGTTTCTGTGTTTTATCAGAAGCCCATCCGGGGAACTTACTGTCAGTGATGGAGGCCTCATCATCCATCATAAATTGTGTTCAAAATAATACATGATTTTTAGGCTCAAAATTATTGTATTGGTTTTTTTGGTCTCACATTTTGCTTTTATGTAATTTCTTTTCCATAAGTAAAGGATGCATTTTTAAAACACCATTTACAAATATGCATCCTGAGAAAGCATTTAGTCTTCAATTTAAAACAAATTACCTTACCTTAAAAGTACAATTTTTAAAAGTCCTTAGAATGATTTTTATAAACTAAAATAATAAGGAAGCTAGAGTAATAGAAGGCTTCTGAGAATCTCTTTATTAAGTAAATGGTTTTACAAAACAATCCCACAGAATGTATCCTTAAAAGAAATTTCTGTTTTATACATGGAATTTTCCTGAAGTGAGGACAGGTTTCCATAATGAGGATACATTATGGCTGAGATAAACCAAAGGTTACCATTTGTAATGTTCACCATTCTATCGTATCATAAAATATTTGTTATCTATGCCTTGATTATGAATGACAGGTTTTTTTTTCAAAAAAATGACTGAACTAGGTTAAGAATAGGTCTTTAGTATGAAAATATAAATGCACGTCATTTAAATACACTCACAGAATTCGTGACCTTGTCTCCTTTTCTTAAAAATTTGAGACCATCTCCCATGAGTGCCACCAACTTTCCTCCTCAGTCCCTCTAAACTTCCTTAAAAGCTTCATGGATCTTCTTCTGTTTATCTTCAGATAGAGAAATAGTGCTTCTCTTTTCTGAGTCCAGCCTCTCCCTTTCTCCCAGGTCTTGCCTGGTCCATCCATGGACTGATCACTTCCTCTGCCTCTGGCTCTTTCTTCCTCAGTCCCAGCTTACCTCCGTCAGCCTTCTCTCTCACTCCTGTCCTCTGACACCAAAAGTTATGTCTTACTAAAAAAGAAACAACCTTATTGTTCTGCCACCATTTTTAATATACTGATACGGAAAGAGAGAGAAGAAGGAAGGGAGCCCTGGGACATATTGAGAGGTAGGGAGTCTTGGTCCACTCATGGGTGACAAAGAAAGGAGTCCCCTCTGAACTGTAACATGTCCAAACAGCTGGGCTGGGGGGACTTGAAATCAAACCAACAGAAAGCAGGGCAGCCCCTGACTAAACTTAGACCTGGAAGTTGATTCATCTTGGGGTACTTGCTTAAGGCTTCAGTTCACTCAGTTGTGAATAGTGGTGACAGGGGAGCAGAAGTAAAGAGAAGCTTGAACAGTCCCATGTTTCCTAGGGCAGGGTCGGGGTCCTATCCCTGAGAGCACAGATCCACTTTCTCTGTGCTCTGAGTACCCGGAATGGACAGTGTTCTTACACGTATTTCTCTTTTGGGCAAGAGCTCAACAACCACCTTTAACCCCAGAACGTTTTTACAGAAGGCCCTCTCTCTGTCACCGTGGGGGTTTGCGGAGGTGGAATTGTGAGATATACGGAGCCTGTGCTCAGTGGTGATAAGGAGTACACTCTTGCAGTCACACCAGCTGGGTCCGCATCCTGGCAAAGCCATTTCCTATACGTAATGTTGGCCAAACTAATTAACCTCTTCCATTTGCTTCCTTATCTATAAAACAAGGAAAATAATAGTACTCACTTCATGATTATTGTGAAGATTAAGTGAAACCTAAACCTTAAAACAACATCTGGCGCATAGTTGCTACTCGATAAATGTTAGCTATTATATGAAATATATATCCCAGCACGATAAATTCCTACCTAATCATATACATGTGCACACGCACGCATTCTATATTAAATGTTACGATTTTCGTAAAGACTTTTTCGTTTCTTTCCTTTCTTCCTTCTTTTGTTTAGCAAATAATTGGTAGGGACCCACCCTCTTCCAGGCACGGGGGATTTGCTGATCAACAAGGTGAACCCAATCCCTGCTCTCACAGAGTTGTTGAACAGACCATTTTGGCAAAGCATTATAAACTTTATAATAAGAGGGGCACGGGGTCTACCAGGCAAATACGTGATTGAATCAATTGTGAATGGATGTCTCTAGTTATTTCTACATAAATATTAAGTGTTTTGATCCTGAAAATAAGTAGAAATTTCTTCAAAACCTGAGCTGGTCTCTTTTTAACGCCATTTCCGCTATGACTCATAATTACTCCAAAGCCCAAAGTGATGGCGGGTCTGCATCCACAGTCGTTGTTAATCGTCTAAACAGATAGCTGGGATCCAGGTAGAGCAAAACATCGAGATGAAGGAGATGTATCGATGTCCTTCCAAAGACAGATCACAGGGAGTAATTACTATCTGCCTTAGTTCCCACCCCTCTCACTTTTCCTACTCTCTCGTGCTGAGATTCACTGGCCAGGGATTGTTCTTTTTAAAAAATCTGGTTCGGGCTCTATTGGAAGCTGAACATAGCAGGTGAAGCATTCAGGCTCGTGATGAATCAGAGCCAGACACAAATAGAAGGCTGTGGACTCCAGGGCTTCAAAGAGAGACATTTAGGGCAGTTCTGTGCTTTCACTTGCTAAGAGCCAGAATCCAAAGGAGGAAGCCTCTGCACCACGCGTAAATAAAGGAAGCGTGTTCCTAGCGTTCCTCTGGGAACCTGGAGCAGCTCGGATTACCCATTCTCCAGACGCAGGTTCCTTTCAGTGGGGTGTCTTATATTAGGAGGTAGACCGAGGGGCACACTTCCAGAGTGCCGCTTCAGAATATTTGTGGTGGGCATTTCATGACTCATTCTCCCAACATGGTATAGAAGACTGACTCCTGAGGATAGTATATATTTAACAAACAGCATGAAAAAGAGGGAATCTGACTTTCCCCCACATATTTCAAAAATGCAAAGCAGTTGTTTTCTAAGTCTTTCAAGTGCGTGTGTGTGTGTGTGTGTGTGTAAGCAATCCCAGCATAACATTCATTTTCTGGTTGAATATTTATTATGGATTCAAATCCAGATTAGAATTGGTGTTCTTTTCAGGTTCAAAATCTGTTGTCTTTTTACCTTTGCCCCTGATTTTAGTGGAAACTTTGTCTATTTGCCTACAGAGGAATTGAGGGTGAGACTGTGAATATATAAAACTCAGCTTTAAGGGGCGCCTGGGTGGCACAGCCGTTAAGCGTCTGCCTTCAGCTCAGGGCGTGATCCCGGAATTATGGGATCGAGCCCCACGTCAGGCTCCTCTGCTATGAGCCTGCTTCTTCCTCTCACTCCCCCTGCTTGTGTTCCCTCTCTCACTGGCTGTCTCTATCTCTGTCAAATAAATAAATAAAATCTTTAAAATAATAAAAATAAAACTCAGCTTTGCATGATCCAGAGTATCAACAGACTTGCCCCAGAAGCCCACATTTCTAACACCAAGCCCAGCTGTCCACCAGAAATTGAAAAAGCCAAATTACTAATGAGAGGGAAGAACCGCACGCATTCACTCACTCCAGCAGATGACAGGACCGCCCGTCCTGTAGCAACACTGTGACGGAGAACAGCAGTGAGGCATGGCGTGTGTGTCCTGATTCCTCTCCTCCCTGTTACTGGCCCTGTCGCTCACCTCAGGCCAAGTACCTGAACTTTCTGCTCTCTAGTTTCTTCACAAAAATAACAATGATGATAATAATAATATCCATCTTTCATGGTTGCTGGGAAGGTTAAATGAGACTTTAAACATATATGTGAAACAGATGTTCTAACACTTATGATTTTAAAAAGTGCTTTTAGAAACATTATCCTAATCGATACTTCTGTGAAATATCTACCCCTGTAAAGTCATGTATCATAGAATCGTGAGTGTGATATTTGTGTTTTGCTGTTCTCTAAGTCATATATCTAAGAGAACGAGCCAATCCTCCTAAGCCATGGTTCCAAAGGCACAGGTGAATGTGGGGTTCCTGCTTTCACTAGAGAAGTGCTCCTGTGAAACTTCGGCATTTGGCCACAGCCTAATTGTGGCCAGCCACACACACAGTTGAGTAAATTTTTTGCTGCAGCGCCCACAAAATCTCTAGTGAATTCTCCTATGTGAAATGTCTTTAACGCACACAGTACCTATGTGATAATTGATACCAGATAGTATTTGGAAGCATTCAGAAGAGCCTATTGGGTATTTTAATAGCCCAATCTCTGCCCCGTTCAGCTGGTTCTGGAAATCTGCAGAGGGGATGCCTCTGTGGGTCTGCCTAGAGTAGAGGGGTTTGGCCCTTCCAGGAAGGGGGTGCAGGCTCTCTGCACCTGATACAATATGGACTCCAGGGCTGCTGCCTAGTCCCATGGACTGTGGCCAGACCTGAGGTAGGGCCAACTGGTGATTACTGCAGGGCCTCTACAGACCCTTTCGTATTTAAAAACCGTACAAGAAAATGCATCAGCAAAAAGCCACATAAATATCTCCAGAAAGAAACTCAAACTATTTTCCATTTTTCTCACTACTGAAGGCTGTGGACATTCTTTTATTCATTCATTCATTTAGCAAATATTTATTCAGAGCTTATACTTCTAGGTTCTGCAGTACAGCAGCAGATAAAACAAACAAAATAATCCCTTCCCTCATGCAGCTTTTATTCTAGTGGGGGAGGAGAGTGACAAACTTTTTTTTTTTAAAGAAAATTATGTCGTATACTAAAGCAGAGATGAGGGATAGGGAGTGTAGAAAGAGATGTGGTTTGCAGTTTTCAACAGAAAGATCAGGGAAGACCTCACCCAGAAGATAAGATTTGAGCAAAGATGTGAACAGAGTGAATTCAAAAACCATAGGTCTCTAGAGAAGAGCATTCCCGATTGTGGGAACAGAATGTGTAAATTTCTTGAGGTGAGATCATGTCTGCAAATTCAGGGAACAGCCAGGACACCAGAAGGAGCAACACGGTCCTAGGGAAAAGTAGTAGGAGACAAAGTAGAGAAGTGACAGGGGCCAGATCATGAAGGAGGTACAGGCCATTGGGAGGACTCGGGTATTTTCTGAGACTGAGACTCATGCCACCGCAGGGATCTAAGCAGAGAAGTCTCATGGTCAGGCTGCTTTTTAAAAGGATCACCCTACCTCATGTACTTTATGGCACTGAGAGGAATGGTGGTCAATTCGTTCTTTCTTTTAAACCGACTTTCCTCTCATTCCATTAGTTAATAAATATTTTATTTAGCACAGGCTGTGGGCGAGGCACTGGGGAAGACAGATAAGTGCAAAAAAAAGCAATGATGAACCATTTAATGAAGAACATACTAAAGAGGGCAGCTACCCAAGTGTTGGGGAACAGAAAGCCAAGACAAAAGCAAGGCACGGGCGGGTTGCATCACTTGGTCACAAGCCACAGCTTGGCAGTGGAGGTGTCAGCACTAGAAACCTTATGCTCCTGACCACTTAGCCAACCTGCCCGGAGCGCTGGGACTGAGAGACAAGGCTGGAGACATGACCAGGTCTTCAGTTCCATCAAGTTCATTTATTAACTATTGTTGAGAGCATACTCTATGCCAGGCCCCAGATAACAGGGCCACAGGGGTAAATGACAGAACATGGCTCCTATCCCGAAGGCGGGTGCAGTCTGGAGCGCCCCGTATCCAGGCTTAATAAATACCAACGTAAAACTAACCATGGAGGTCTAGCTATGCAGCCCGCCACAGAACACTTCTTACAGAATCCACAGTCGTGTTCCTGCCAAAACAGAAGGCTGGAGCAGTGGTGGGCTCAGCAGGAAATGTCAAACCCTGAGTTGCCCCAGGGTTCAAAGAAGCTTCCCAGCACATCACACCAGAGCAGGGTAAGAGCCCCCACGTTACTGGCAGAAGAGCTTTTCAATAAGAACAAGGCACCCTAGAAACATAATACCATTTTGTTATTCAGGGTCTGACAGCAAAGCATCCACAGAGGAGGCAGGGAAAGCTTTGGTGTTGTATGATGAGGCAAAAGGTCCCAGAGGTTTAGTATACATTCACTTAAAACAAAACAAACAAACAAAAAAAACATTGCTTGTAATTTTGTAACCTCCTTAGGGTGTTTCAAATGGTTTGTGAAGATCAATGTTCTACACGTTCAAAGAGTTTAAGGAGTTTTCAAATCTTTCCATTCAGACTGGCCTGTCATCAAGAACAAAGGAACATGGAATTTCTTGCAGGGATCTGAATCCACACAACAGAGCCTGGAGATGTTCAATCAGCAGTGGCCTTTGAACTTTTCTCAATCCAAAAGGGGAAACGAATTTGTACTGCTCTGTAGGCGCCTATCTACTTGCCGCTTTTATCTTCTGTCAATAAAATTGGTTTTGTAATTTTTACTTATGTAGCCACCCAGGGGCCATTATTATAAAATAGTGGTTAAAAGCTTGGGCTCAGACAGGCCTGAGTTCAAATTCAAGTTCGGACTACTTATAAGCTGTGTGACCTGAGGCAAGTTAGTTGAGCTCTCCAAGTCTCAAGTGTCTTATCTACAAGATGAAAATAAAAATATCACCTCCTTCATAATGTTGCAGTGAGTGTTAAGTGAGAATGCAATTTGTACACACGGATTAGATGTACACTATCTTTCTTTTCTGTTTTGCCATAAGCTCATGTATTTTAGTCTTTATTATTCCTCTTCTAGGAGGAACTACTAAAATGAAAGATGAGTGGAGATCCTGCTTTCATTGGGATTGCGTTGTTTGGCCCAAAGGTGGAAGACAGCTTAGATAAACACCACATATAGGGTTTATCTATTGCTCCAAAGAAGAGGTTGATAAACTATGCCCCACAGGCCAAATCTAACTCTCTGCCGGTTTTTGTAAAGTTTTTGTGCACATGGCCACACTCATTTGTTTACATATTGTCTATATCTACTTTTGTGCTATGATAGCAGAGTTGAATAGTTGCAACAGAGACCCTATGGTCTGCAAATTCTAAAATATTTACTATCCGCCATTTTACAGGAAACATTTTCTGACCCCTGTTCTAGGAACTTATAATATCAAATTTTTTTCAAGTCACGTAGCTCTGAAACTGCATACTTTGGAAACTGTCTCCCCAGTGGAAAAATAATAAGGCTACTTTCAAGAAGTCAACGCATTTACTTCAACTGGTCAATGCCAGGTGCTATGTGAGGCCCCAGGGGACACAAAGATTCATAAGGCAGCATCCCTCCTGATAAAGAATCCACAGTCCACTTGTTGATCAGATGAATATGCAATGTGATACAAGTTCTGCCGAGGGCGAGAGCAAATGCCTCGGGCAGCATGGAGGCCACTGTGGTTCCCGCTTCCTTTCCATATGGCCATCACCTCTATCCCAGAAGCCAAGTTTGAAGAGAGACTCTCAGTGGTGTTCCTTTTCACTTTCATATCTATAAGACTGTGCTGAAAACCAATGAATGGATGAGGATACCCTAACAGAGGACATTCACAGATTTCTCTGGCAATGATGTGAGGGGTGGACTAGGCTGGCCAGAAAACAGAAATAGGGAGCCTTCTGCAGACGTCACTGTTCCAATGAATGTAACAGGGGAATGCAGTTGTTCTTGGGCAGTGACCAAAGAAATGGAAGGAGGCTGACCAATGAATCAGAGGTAAATAAACAAAGATAAACATGAGTGAAGTTGCAAGGGAGGAATCACCATTCATTCATTTAATAGATATTTATTGGATGCCTAGTTCATGGCAATTAATTGAAGGCACTGGGGATGGAGACACAGTAGTACATGAGACAAACAAGTCCCGGCTGTCATGAAACTTACATTCCAGTCAGAAGAGGCCGGCCATCTTAATTTGGGCTCCTCCCAAAACGGACCATGAGAGAAGCATTCAAGTGAAAATTATTTTTCTAGGATGTGATCTCAAGCACAGTAAAGGAAAGAGAAGGAAAGAAAAGTAAATAAAGGGGTACGTTAATGATTAAGTCTGCTGTGAGCAACTAAGGCTTAATTTCATGTTGTATCCTCTGAGGGTATAGATCATATTCTCAGAAGTTTCCCAACACGGAGCAAGGATGCTGGAATATTTATCCACCAACTCTTGTCCCTCACTGATGGAGGCTCATTTGGATGGATGGGAAGGAGAATTAGCTATCCACTGCCCCCCCCCTTAAGGGCAGACACAGGAAACCATGAGCATGTATAGAAAATTCTAAAGGTGACTTCCTAAGTATATCAAGGCAGATACAATATCTGGCTACATGGGTGACAAACAATGAACAAATACCCAAGAAAATGAGATAGTGGTAAGTACTATGCAGGCAGTTAGAACAGGTTGATAGGATAAAGAGTGACTGGAAGGCTAGTTTAGGTGGGGTGGTTAGAATGACGAAAAAAAGGAAGGGCCTGGGAAACAACATTCAGCAGGGTGAAAAAGGAAGTGCAGAATGCATAAGACAGGAAGAAGAGAGAAATAGAAGTCCTTTGTTGTGGACACAGGATAGGAGGCAGGCTAGAGTGTTATGGGATGAAGTCCCTGGTGGGTAGAGGCCAAACCACGAAGTCTTCATTAGCCAGAACACGGCATGAGAATGTTGTTCCACATGTGTTGGGCACTCACTGAGGGATTTTCAGCAGGAACATGACATGATCTGATTAACATTTTTATTTTATTTTATTTTATTTTTTTAAAGATTTTATTTATTTATGTGACAGAGAGACAGCCAGTGAGAGAGGGAACACAAGCAGAGGGAGTGGGAGAGGGAGAAGCAGGCTCCCAGCGGAGGAGCCCGATGTGGGACTTGATCCAGGAACGCCTGGATCACTCCCTGAGCCAAAGGCAGACGCTTAACGACTGAGCCACCCAGGCGCCCCTGATTAACATTTTTAAACGTTCATCCTGGTTACTCCTCTTCCCTTCCCCTTTCTTCCTAAATGGTTTAGTCCAAAAGCCATTAGATAGGGCTGAGCAAGGTTGTCTTCTCCATGGGATGTGGAACAGGATGGCTGAATCCAAGTGGGGTACAGAGAATGTCCATGTGGAGGGTAAGAGTGGTGGGTGGCAGCTGCCTGGCCTGAGGTGTCAGAGCTAGAGTGGGAGGAGGGGAGGTTTTCCGCGAGGGTTTGGGGCTACCCAGCCACGATCTAGAGCCCAGGTATGGTAAGGAAGGCATCCACATGGGAGAGAAACCTGGTTTGGGAGGTCAGAGTCCAAGCCTGGGAAGGAAGATGTCCGTGAGAGGGGTCAGTGAAACAGTGACCCCACATGATGTGTCAGAGCCCATGCACAGTGGGAAGGATGTTCATGCAGGGAGGTGGTGGCCACAGTGGTTCCATGCAGATTGAGAAGGGCATCGGTTACAGGAAGGTGGCTGGTGTGGGCAGTTCGGAGCATGAGGGTGGTGAAGAGGGTATAAGTGTAGCAGGCAGCCCTGTGCTACTGACTGGAACCCACACAGGGGGTAGCAGGCAGCCCTGTGCTAGTGACTGCCCCCCCATCACATGGGGCACAGCTCAGTGCTGAGTGCTGGAGCCCAAGGTAGGTGAGGAGGCACCTGCTTGGGCAGACAGGTGGGAAGTAGCCCAGAGTGGGGTGTCAGAATACAAGAGGGGAAGGGAAGCAGCCACATGGAAGCAACACTGGAGCCCAAGGTGGTTAAAGGAAGGCATCCACATATGTGTTGAGGGATGGGAGTGGGACAGCACCCAGAGATTTGTACATTTGGGAGCAATGATCAAACAAGTTAATATATTAAGGTTAATGGGACCAGGTTTCTCACTGTCAGAGAAGGGCATTATAAACATGGAAACGGATTCTGTGGTGTTGGATTGGATTGGAGATAAAGGTATGAATGTATGATTTGAGCGTGGAGGGAGAGGTCTGAATGTACTTACCCATGTATGTATACACATGTGCGTTCTTCACCTCTGCACCTAGGTCTTGATTTCTAAATACTATTCTCCACAAAAAGGAAACAGGGTACTTCGGAGAAATGGCAGATATCAAGGCTGGGACAAGGAACGCACAAAATAAGCCTGGAACGTCTGGTGCCAGAAAGTAAAGAGATACTCAAAGATGAGTGTATATCAAAGGGACAGCTTAACGGGGCTCCTGCTTGCCAAATATAAGATAATTTAAGCATCAAAATAATGACAGTAATGTTATAAACCATTGAATAAAATAGTAACTTTAAATCCATACGGATATAAATAAATGAAGATATTGAAATTTGGTTGAGATATGGAATATTTATATAGTCTCAAAGTAACTCCCCACAAAATACTTATTAATTATAAAAAGAGTCATTTTGTAGTACAGAATCCTGTCAGACACGACTTCAATCAAGTAATGGAAAGTAAGAACACAATGATGGGACAAATGAAAATGCAATGGGATACAAGGAAGAGAACATAGCATCATTTCTGTGATACTTTTCGCCAAAAATACATAATTTTAATTTAATCATTAGTAAACCTCAGATAAAACCAAATTCAAGGATATTCTGCAAAATAACTGGCTTGTCATTCAAAAATGTTGAGGGTCATGAAACTCAAGTAAAGACTGAGGAACTGTCTCCAATCGAAGGAAATTCAAGAAACAGAAGAATTATGTGCAGTGTATGATTCTCAATCTGATCCTTTTGCTGTAAAGAACATTACTGAGATAATGGGCAAGCTTGAATGGAGTTTGAGAGTAGATGAAATCAAATGATTATATTAGGCTATATAGGAGAATGTCTTTATTTTAGATATATACTAAGGTGTTTGGGAAATGATAGCCATCAGATTGACAACTTATTCTCAAATGGTTCAGGATTTAAAAAAAAAACTGTACCATTGTTGCAACCTTCCTTCATTTTGAGATTATTTCAAAATGAAAAGTTAAGGTTTTATATATTCACTTTGGCCATTTGATTTCCTAGGTCTTTGCACATGCCCCAAGTTATCCCTATCCCAGAAGTCCCCTCCCCTCAAGAACCCTTGCTTGTCCTTCATTTCCCCCCACGCATGGAGGTTTACCTAAATGTGTCTACATTTCTATTTACCCCAAAGGGTAGAGTCCATGTCCATCACACTCATACCTGTGTCCCTAGCACTTAGCACAGCACCTGGCGTTGTGCTTGATAATTAACCACAGAGAGAAGGAGAGAGACAAAGTTATAGGTAGAAATTTGGAATCTTTTCTAGAGCTAACTGAGTTAAGAAAAGCAGGTGATTTGTATGCTGCCTGGCCTGTGTTTGAATTACAGCTGTGTGATCCTGGACAAGACTTAGACTCCTTTTCCACACGTGTAAAACGGGCTGTTAGACGGAGCGAAGATAGTCAGATTTGTAAGGCATTAGCAGAGTCCCTGACACTTAGCAAGTAGGCAACAAATTTTTGTTTCTCTTTTCTCCTTAAAAAGAGGAATAAAAATTATCAAAGAAGACTAGAAGTTTAGAACCCCAGGTTATCTCCTGACTTCATGTTAGCCTTGATATATGAACTTGGATAAGTCATTTCACTTCCCAAGTCTTTGACTTCCTTCTTGGTAAAATGGGAGGTGGGAAAAGGGAGTGAGAGGTGAGCTTTATGACCGTCATGCCCCCAAGATCTCCTAGTTCTAAATTTAAAATACTTTCCCTTTTTTGGATGATGGTACAGAAGGTGAAAGATCAGAGAGATTTTGCTGTATTTGACGATGGCCCCCAGTTTTAGCAGTCAAGGCATGCGAAGTCCCGCTCCTACTGGATTGCACAAATCCTCATTTATACCTGCTGAAAGTATAGGTAAGTTGAGAGATGGTGGTATTGTTAGGTTACTGTTGAGCACATTAAAAATTTATGAGCCATCAAAGAACTAGCACACAGTTTCAATTCTTGCTGCATTTTTCCTTATTCATAATTCTTTTCCTAATTGCTTTTTCCCTTAAAAATGGGGGAGCGGAGACCTTGGATATTTGCCTAATGGCTCAAACAGAGCCATGACCCATTGCCAAGTCTTTCAGGCCTTTTATAGCCTGGGGACATTTGCCATTGAAAGAAAGCTGATGGGTTTGATTTTTCTGAAAGAGATATTTTGCACTGACCTCTGGCCCTATTAAATACTTTGGCCATTGCCCATTCTCTGTAATGGGAGCAATAAATTTGATTTAATTTAGGACGTTATCAAGTAGGGAATATTGACAAAGACAAAATAATGTTCTGAAAACAGCCAGGATGAAATCATGAATAAATAAATACGTTGAACTTAGCTGATAAATTAACAAATGCTTATGCATAAGAGTCTGACTGGACTATTTAAAAGTTAGGCCAAAGGTGATCCCATTTCTAATAGAAATGTCGTCTTTCTCTTTCGGCCAGAGAAAAGGTGGGCTCCATAGACATTGCAAAGCATAGGAAGGCATTTATCCTTTGTGACATCTGTTTTAAATAGATCTATTTGTTTTCAGCTAAATGCCAAAAGGAACAGCCAGATGAGTCTAGCAGCCTTTTCTATGGCAAAGCATTTATTTTCCTTGTGTAAACACCTTTATTAGGGATCGCAGCAGGCTGTTTCTTTACCTTTTCTTTCTATTATTCCCTTATATTAGTGTCAAAGAACTGAAATTCTGGTTAGATGTTACCCGTATGTGTTTCATTTTGAGTGAAACAAATTACTTTTAACTCGGATACATTCCTCTTGAGGAAGGGGATAAAGGTGCATATGCCATTGATCCCCTTGCTAATATTCTTTCATAAGTAACATCATTATGACAGATGGCAAAAGAAGTCCTAACAAACCACAAAGCGTATTTGCAAAGCCGCAAGGCCTTGGATGGTGTTGCCTTTGCAAAGTCCAAATGACTAAATCTTCTAGGTTACCGGTAGCCTGGGGGCATCTTTTAGCGGCATAAAAACTAATTGGACCAACTTGAATGGAAGAAAATTGTGCCTGAAGTCTTTAATCACACTAGTAACCTAATGGTTTTCTGTTAAGCGTAGCCAGGGCAGTGTTTAGGAAGATGAATCCATGCAAGCAGCTTAGACAGCCCTGCACGAGATCAGAGAGTTGTGGGGAGGCATAAGCATCTCATTTAGAAAGTTTAGCATGTATGTCTCAAGTTTTGGCACAGGGACAAGTAAGCCATTGTTGGATAGGGGAAAGTAATGATTTTTAAAAGATCTAACTAAGCAAGACATGAGAAAGCTGATTCTGGTTTCTCTATGATGATGAAAGGTACTTCTCTATGTGGAATGTAGTATTCGTCTTTATATGCAAAGAGTCCAAAACTCTGTAACTCAGGAGTAATTCGGGGAGCTCCCCAAATGGTACCAGACCAGCAGTTTGACATGTGCTGCTATTAAATGTAGCGTGTTTTACAAGAAAGAGCATGGATTGGAAGTCTGAAGACCTTTTGTTCGAGCTCTGGCTCTGCCTCTTACTAGCTCTGTGAGTTACTGCAGGTTATTCAAACTTTGAGCCTGACAGAGGATGGAGGTAAAATTAATGCCTTCCCAGATACCTCATGGGGGGTTTATAAAAATGCCCTAAGCTAATCAGTATAAAAGTATGTGCCAACTATAAAGCCCTCTACAAATATTAGAAATCATTATTATATCATTATGGTAGAACTTAATGTTCTGTGTCTCTTTGTTCTTACTTAGTTGTTTTAATTTCACTCTTGCTTTCAAAGTCATATAGGCTCTATTCATTTGCTGTAATGCACCAAATCAAAGTCCCCGGCTCTGTGAAAACCACACTCGGAAGAATGTGATAAAAATGGTTTCTTTTGGACTGGATGCCCACCTGATGTCTTCTTTGGAATGTAATTCAGTCAGAAGCAATTATGGCACTAGCAGATATTCTGAGAATTCATGAAATCCCACAGCCAAAACCATGATTCATTGCTCCAATACCAAAAGCATTTGGCAGGCTGTAGTTTGGAAGCCACGATCCTGGCTGCTTTTGAAGCTCTAAATGGGGCCATTTGAACTCGTTATGGCCCTGCCTGCTCCCACCACTCTGGAGAGAAGGCACCAGAGTCCCCTGGACTCTCTTTAGGCAGTATTTTTCTTACTTCCTCATGGGCCTTGCTTAACAATATACCTTTCTGGATTTAGAGATGACGGAGTGTTTTGGAGTTTTTCTCCACCTCTCAGGCATTGCAACATGAATATGCTACGAATTTGTCTTCTATAAAAACTTTTGTGAAGCAGCTCAGGATTTTTTAGTACCAGCCTTACACAGCCTGTCATTCAAATCCTTAATGATGGATTTATGTGAAAGCGATTTCTGCACACTTTTCCTGTGCTTCATCTAAGATGGCAGCGTGGTTCTTCCTTTGAAATAGACCACAAAAAGAGATGGTTCCCTCAGGCAAATATCACGGTTCGGTGACTATCTGAAATGAAATGTACGTAGACAAAAGGCTGCAAACACCACCTCGCGTGGTAGCAGTAATGGGTAGCCAGGTATGCTGTGGCATGTATGTGGAAATCAGGCATTCGGTCCTGGCCAAACGGCAGACACTTCAGATGAGGAAGATAAAAATCTTCTGCCTTAGTGAGAAATGTAATCTCACTCAGCCTTTCCAACATATGAAAACCAGTTTCACAAAGTCTGCATGGTTCACAAATCCCTTCCGAAGAATCATAGAACATAAGAAATGGTGGCACCTGGAATGTCACATCATTCGGATCCCTCTATAGCACCCACAGCCATGAGGTACTCCAGCCATACCTTGAAAGCTTGCAGGGATGGGATAGGACAGTATCCCCTTCTAGAACAACTCTGTCTATTTGGGGATAATTCTGACTTCAGGAAATGTGGTATTTTCTTTATTTTTTTTTAACAGTTCCCAGTGTCCAAGGCTCCGCTTTTACCCTGTAGAGAATGTCACCTACCTGAGTCATACCAGTTCTTCACTTATTCAACCAGTGACAATTCAGTCTAACCACTTGTCATTTGGCACAGATCTCTCCTTCTTTCATCCAAGCACTCAGGAGAAGCTCTGTCCAGTATCTGCAGGAATCCAAATGTATGTTCTTGCCTATGGATTTCCCCTTTAAATTTATCCTCAACAAAAACAAATAAAGCAAACCTAACATCATGTTGTGGTTTTTCTTTTCTTACTGAACCCATGGTAGCTTCTAGTAATCAGTGCTTTTTTTTTTTTTAAGTGTACAGAAAAACTCTGTTTCAATATTTCTTTCTGGAGTTTTGCCTGGCATGTACATTAACCCACTAGTTTAGTTTATAGACTCTGCCTTCCTCCTGCTCTGAAGAATTGAAGCTCTATTTGGGTATATTTGATCATCTAGCACTTTCCGCCCTTTTCATAGTTCTTCTGTAATCTTACATACCTATTGATTTACTTCTCTTTTGGATAATACTTTTTGCTTAATGCACTTGTCGTGAACATTGTTATCTCTGCCTTCCTTTCAGCCAGCATAGCCTCCTAGTTTAGAATGTTCTTGTCTTTGCTCAGGGTTCATAAGCCCGTTCACAGACCACGTGACTGACTATAAACAGGCTAGCTCGTTCCCACAAACCACGGTCTGACTGACATGCACACACAAAAATACAGATTGCATGTTTTGGATATGAGTACGAACTGGCCGAATTAGCTAACAATCTACTAGGTAACCTATACCCGTAAAGCTTGGATTGAAAAGCAGAAAATATTTTTTTTAATTTCAGTTCTGCTCTTCATTTTGGATAAATTATTTATTCCCTGGTGCACCTTTGTAAGAGACACGGCTGATGATCGTGTTTATCTTTACATAAACATCACAACGCTGATTTGAACTATTTAGCCTGAAACGACTGAAACCTTTTTGGTGCTTAAATAAGATGTGTCGATATAGTGGGGTAGTGTGCCAAAACTAACATAAAGATTCTGTTACTCTCTTTAAAGGAGAAAACGTCATTACATTCCCATTAAACATCTGCATGAAATTACCTGTATAATATTCTATATCATTCATAGACAGGCCTATATATGATATATAGCACCCTCTTAGCATAAAGAGGGCTACCTAATTGACTAGTAATATTGAAACACCGCAAAACCGCGTGCTTTTCTTACCTGTCATTAGTTCACATTTACTTTCACTGAATTCGTGGGGCAGCGGCATCGCTGGACATGCCGATTTTCTCTGACCACAGCTTCAGCAAACACCGGTCCTGCTGGTGTGTCCCTTAAACTCTGGACTTCTGTGAAACTCCTGCTGAAGTCTGGAAGCACGTGGGTTGAGGACAACCAGTTCCATCGATCAGGGTCTGGTTTCTTCGGCTTTGTTTGACCTGGGCGTGCCCAGCCTCCATCTGTCTGTCATCCTAGATCAGTGTCCAGAGCCAGCCCATGTGGTATCTCTTGGGCAGGAAGGTTAAGTCCCCTGGCATGAGTTGTATTCAGCAACTGAATAAATAAGACAGCTTGGAGATGGGCTTTTATTCATAGGAAACCAGATAGCCTTTTTGATGATAAAATATTTATTCCCTATTATCTTGTTGTTGCCAAGACTACTATGGACAGCACATTTCTTAAACGGACCTAGAGTGCCAAAGAGGCTTTAGTAGATAAATGTTAGGGTATTAGTAGGTACAATTTATTTTGAAAAATATCTTGAAACACATTCTATTGCCCAGAACTGAGTGTGTGCTACTTAATGTTGATTGAGATAATACCATGTCCCACTTTAAGTTGATACTTTTTCTTCTTTTTAATCATTGCTTTCCTCTAAGAAAGAACTTCACTTTATCCCTTAAGAAAGTGAAGCCCAACATGTAGTCATTTTAAGGCAGCTAAGTAAATTAAGCAGCGTGAATTTATATTAGAGTTTAGAAAAATCTAACTTGTTCAAATGAACATTTTGTAATAACTTTATTTTGCACACTTTAATTATTTTAACTATTTACAAAGTACCAGCTGAGCCCCGTGGGAGATCCAAAGAAGTCAGACAAGGTCTCTGACCTCCAGGAATGTTCTGTTTAGTATGGTCCACTAGATGCAAGTACAGATGGTGCTGCACCAAGCGGACTCTGACCAGCACTGTGGTCGAAGTATGAAGTACTAGGAGGGCTATGAAATTCTGGGTGGGGTTTCCAAGAAGACTCTGAGGAAATGTTGCCTTTGAGTTGGACTTTGACAAATAATAAAAGTAGGTGACATTTATTGAGTGCTTCCTAAATGCTAGCACTTTTCAAAGTATTTAAAACTTATTCATTCTTTAGTCCTCATGCTTAACCTTATAAGCCAAGTTTTGTTATAGTTCCCATTTTACAGTTGCATAAATTGACCTGGACACAAGAGAGACCACAGATACACAATTCACTGACAGATGTGATTCGATATTAGGGTGAGGGTTTCCAGGACTTCAGGTTTTGAGCCTGGAGAGGTAAAAAGGAAGCAACCCCATTAACCAGTATGGCAAAAGAGTAGAAGCTGGATGAAGAGAAGGGCTAATGAGGGCCAGGAACCAGGAAAAAATTCCCGTTTGAATAGCGGATAAGCACACAGGCTTTGGAATCTAAAAGCCTTGGGTTTGAACCATAGGTGAGCCGATTACCAAACCTGTGTGACAAGTTACTGAACTGCTCCAGCCTCAATTTTCTTACTTGTAAAATGACAGAAATGATCTGGTAATGATACAGATTAAGGGAGATGAGAGAGGTGAATGCTTACTGCATAGGGATCATGCAATAAACATTATCATCACCATCTCTTAAAATTGTCATTATAATAACAGCAATATAATAATACAATATCTCTTGGCATGTGGTTTCTTGATATTGATTATTACTAAGATAATAATGTTCTGATTATTAGTTCCTTTTAAGTAAGGCTTACAATGATAATAACTCAGGTTTTAGATTCAACACCCCTCTTTATTACATTTAATCAGCAAGACAAACAGGAAATTACTTATGTACTTTTCCCATTTTACAGATAAATAAACTGAGGCTGAGAACAGGTGGCAGGCCCTTTGTAGCCTCCCTAGAAGAGCAGGACTCACACCCAGATCAGATTTACTCCAAATAATTCTGAAGTCTTTCCCAACTAGTCACTTGTAGCATTAAAAACACCTTTGTATCACTTTGTCAGTTTTCTGGGATCTATGCCGAGTGAATAAGCTGTGTTTTAGAAAAATGTTATTAGCAAACCACCACCATGGTTTTCACAGTCTGAAATCGTGTGTCTCTTGGAATTTTACAGTGCTGGACAGGGTTCCCCTCAAGGCCTGTCTCTGGAGGAGATGAAGAGAGGTCTCCAGTTCTCACCCGTTGACAAATATGGTATGTAGATTCTTCAGATTGATTAAGGGACCTGCCCCTAAGAAGGTGATATTTATTTGATAACAAGGGAGAAAAGATTCTGTTTTACATCATAACAGGACATGACAGATGCTTTAAAAATATTATATTATAAAAGTACAAACTTGGATCTTGAAAGTCTTATATAACTCTGCATTTACCTTTGAGTTTAATAACGTGTGTGTGCATAAGTGTGCATTTGTACAAGTATATCAGTGTGTGTACACGTGGGCGAAGATAGAACTCTCCTCATGAAAAGAGGCACCTTCGTCTTGTGATATTCCAAACACCTTGTTGCCACCTTCCTGGGTTCACTGCCTCTAAGCCCCACATCGCAGGTATGTTGGGAAGAGAAAAACAAGAGAGGAGTTCCCACAATTACATCATATGCTGGGGAGCTCTTCCCCTTTAGCAAGTACCCAAGTGTAAAACGTAAACCCAGCCATCCCCTCACAAAGCTAGGGAGGAGGTGAAGGTGTCATTGGTACCCATGTTGCACAGGACTCCTGTCGAAGGAATGAATAAAGCTCTTTGAAAGAGTTAACACAGTTCTATGCAGGCCCCTGGAAGCCAGAGAATGGGTAATCGCCCCTATCACCAGCTGCCATATTAATGTGCGAGGCCTGTAGTGTCCTTTTTCCAACCTCTAAGCCTGAGAGGCTCTATATTTAATTGGAATTTTAGCACAACGGGCTCATTTATTCATGGAATTTTCCTTGACAATATGGAGGACTGAAAAAAAATGTACGTCAGTTAAAGAGATCAGATTTATTACAAGAACTGGGTTTGGGGAAGAATAAATTGGCTGATGTGTTCCCGGTTCTCTGATTTAGATGGCAACAGACCCTGGAAGCCCTCAGTTTCGGGATCCTCACCAATGCACCTCGTTTGCCGAGTATTATTGCCTAAGGCATTAGAAAGCCTTTGAAAAATAAGAAAAAAACCTGTTCTGGGCAGATGCAGACAAACTACTTGGGAACATTAAGGAAAGGGAGCTCTGTGCTCTGGCTCCCAGGACGTGTCTAGAATGCAGCCGAGTGCTTTTTATCATCAGCTTTACAACATAATTGGCCAGTCTAGTAACAGGGGAAAATGTGCTCTAAGTGTCACATCATCACATTTTTTTATAGAGATAATATCATTTTTTTCAAACCTTTACAGATGTGACCACACAACCACAAAATATAGGGCACCCTTTGAAATGTGTGCTTTGACCAGAAGTCATTCCTTTCATGGTGGAGGAAGCGTTTCAAGACGAAGCGTTTGGTTAACGATCTGTTTCTTAAAGGAGTAAGACTTTGAGCAGATCTCCTCAAGATGAAGACAGAAGTGATGCAGAAATACAGAAGTTGGGTTTTCCCCTGCGTGTGTGCACCAGGGTGGAAGAAAACGTTAGGTAGGGTGTTTGGATGGAGTGAGAGCCCCAAGAGACAAAGGAGATAGATTTAGCTTCCCGCCCTCCCAGGAACATGGCGCGGTACCAGAAGGAACCTTTAATTTCCCTCCGTTTTCATCGCATAAGCCAATTGTGGTAAAACAGCTAGTTTGGGACCTGTCTCTTCCTCTCCGCCCCCAAAGAGCAGGGCTAGAGAATGAAGATAAAATTACACACGTAGCAATCTCTCTGTACTTGAGACCTTTCACCCTAAAGTAACAAAACAGAACGTGCAGGCATGGTTCAGTCTTTTCCTAAAGCCGGGGGTCAAATTTCACTTGGGTCCCTCTCCTGCGAGCTCTGGCGGTGATGCATCAGTGAAAACTGTCAGCGCACAGCCCGCTGACTCAGCCGCCCAGCCCCTAAGGAGAGCCACGAAGAGGGACCAGCACTCCTGCTGAGATTTCCCTGGAGGCCTGTGGGGAGGGGGCGTGGAGAGCCTCAGGCATGGGGTACAGTGGGGGGCTGATGACAGGAGTAAAATGATCACGAGCTTATTAACGGCATCCACGCCTGCCACGCAGGTACAGTTTCAGGCTGGACAAGAGGAAGTATTTTGCTTTAGGATGTAGATTTTGCATAAGTCCACCCAAAATGAGGATTCAGCGGTGTGTCCTGATCCCGCCTGCCCTCCTCTCAGCTTGCCCCCACCACACCCTGGTCCTCTCTGACCGGGGCCAGCCCCCCCACCCAGGTCAGCCGCAGCCCCAGCGTCTCCGTCAGGAGAGTGTGTGTGTGCAGCCTGACAGACTTTGACAGACACCCTTCTGATGAAAATAAATAAACCTATCCAACCGCATCTTGCTAGATGCCTTGATGAAAATGTGGATGGCGGAGCTGGTTCTGAAAACCCAGCTATCACAGGGCAGCGGAAGCCGCAATAGCTGTTGACAAATGTGCCCACTTTCAGAGACGCGGTGAGTGACCGGCTTCCTCCCTTGCAGTGGGAGAGGCCCCGCTTCCCTGCAGGTGCCCTGTGTTCTCTCGGACAGTGCCTGACCCTGAGCCCCTAGTTGCCTGTTCTCTGGACACAGCGGGGGCTGTCGCTACAATGAGCATCAAATACCACCGGGATTTGGACCTAAGCTTTGATGTCCACTTAGAAACCAGGTGCTCAGGGAGGAAAAAGAAAGCAAGACCTAACCAGAGGCAACCTGCTGTAGAGAGTGGCTCTTCCTTTTGCTCTATGCTTAGCTCCACCTTCGTTTTATCACCGCCATTTCACTTCACACTCACAGTGTCACACACTGTACGGACGGTCTGACCTGTGTCACCTTATGAATTAATGTTCCTATTTACAGATGAAGACACTGAGGCTTAAAAAGGTTAAGTGGGCAAAAATCACAGAACCAGTAAGTAGTGGAGCCAGGGTTTAAAGCCAGATTGGCCTGACACGAAAGCCCATGCTTCTAGCCATCACAATACACCACCTTCTTGAAATGACCCCTTCTGGACTCCAGACTTGGCCACCTTGGGTCCCAATCACACACCCATCATTTGTGTTTCTCTGGTCTCAGCTCTCTGTTTGCATTTTCAATTTTGCCTTTGTTGTACAACTGCTTGCCACCACCTTCTGCCCAGACTGGTGCCCAGGGCCCAGGAGAAGCTGCCTGGCAGCTCTGTGGTGCACTGGGTGAGGCTGGTTAAGAAAAAATGGCCAGAGGGACCGCGAGGCCAATAAGTAACTGCTGAACTTCTATTCCGATGCAGGCTACGTGTCTGATCCCATGAGCCCGATGCATTTTCATTCTTGCCCGAATAGTGGCAGCTTTGAGGACAGCGGCTGACAGCGTTCCACGGATACCTAAGGAGACTTTTCCCCCAAACTGACAGCAACAATTCCAACCGTAGCAGGCTTGCTTCCAATTATAATATTTTACCCTCTAAGGTCTCCTTAAATTGGCTTGTTTATTCTGGTCCTATTTAATTCCCTACCACAAGTTGGGCTTTGGATTTGTGGCTAAGGAGTGAAATGCAAAAGAACCAAGACAGAATGTATTTAAAGAATTGGTTTGAATTTTGTAACTGAAAGAAAAAATTTATATCATTACTTGGAGATGGGACCTAAGTCTGGGGTGGGCACTTAACAATTGTTCTATTTTCCTAGGCTGAACTATCTAGACTCGTGTTTGAGAACTGTGGGTTTGATTTTTTAGAATATTGTTCATTTTCTTATGTTTTTATATTACCTCTCGTGTCCAGCTCTGTGATTAAAGATTCTTTGTTGGCACACAAAATGGGTTCAGAAGTGTATTTCATTCCAACAGGAGGTCTTCTGAGTATACCTTCTCTAAGACATATTGGTAACGACCTTCAGATCAAGACGCTTGCACAATATTGCACTTATTTAGCCTCCTTTCTATATCAGACCAAGTGCTCTGTGCTTTGTTTGGACAACTTGTTGCCGTCAACACCAAGGTGTCATAGATGCTTTGCGTATAGGTATGACACTGGCCTGCAAATGCAAACCTGCTGTTCATACCAGAGTCTGGCACAGAGCACTGGAAGGATATATGAGGTCCAGTGGCCTTCAAAAAAATGAGAAATATGGGGGTGCCTGGCTGGCTCAGTCAGTAAAGCCTGTCACTCTTGATCTTAGGGTTGTGAGTTCAAGACCCATGTCAGGGATAGAGTTTACTTAAAAAGAGAGGGAGAGAGAGAAAATTCTGCTCTTTGAGCTCATTCCAACCAGGAAGACAGGAATACTTCCACCAAACAAAATAGTTCTGCCATTGAAAGGCAGACTTGGGAAAAAAAAAAAAAGGAAACCATGTAAATTCAGTATGATGATTATTGCTTTTTAATCTCAGTAAGAGAAAAAAAAAATTAGTAAAGGAAGATGGGGTAGCCTCCAAACCAAGGTTTCTAGATCTCAGCACTGTTGAGGTANGGAAACCATGTAAATTCAGTATGATGATTATTGCTTTTAATCTCAGTAAGAGAAAAAAAAATTAGTAAAGGAAGATGGGGTAGCCTCCAAACCAAGGTTTCTAGATCTCAGCACTGTTGAGGTATTGGAGGGAATTCTCTTTGTGGGCGCTGTCCTGTGCACAGTGGGATGTTTAACTGCTTCCTGGCCTCTACTCCCACATGCCAGTAACAGCTCCCAGAAAAAGTCTCCAGACATTTCTAAATGTGTCCGGGGGGACAAAACTGCCCCAGGTTGAGAACCACTGCTCTAAACCCTGAGAGGACAACTGGGGCTTGAAGAGCGATGAAAGGAATATAGAGCCTGGCTTTGACTGTATTTAGGCAAATCTGCTTTTTTCTCCTGAGTAGTGTGGCCTCATATACAAATGGAACTAAATGGGAAAAGTGCTGATTGTTCCTTTCATGTCTGTGGTGAGCTCCTCCATCCTCCCCTCTCTCCTCCTACTGATTAGAAATTATGTTTCTTGAGGGCAGTTTCTACCAGAACAGCAACCCCACCTCTAAAACCCTTCCACGCCTTTTCTTATGACCTGTGGTTGCGGGGTCCCAGTCCTCTGAACAGCTTAGGGAGAGCCCGGACCAGGCCGGTAGAGGTTACAGGCACGATCCTCCCACTTCGGGTCACTCTGTTTTAGCCCCCAGCCTCTTCGCTTCCCCACCAAATTATTCTGGAGTCATAGGTGCTCTTGCTAAGGGTCTTTCTAATAAGCAGGACCAAGGAGCCTGAAGTGGCCATGGAAGCATAAAGCCTTCTGGTAAGGCGCCGGCTAAAAAGCACCGGCCTCTGCGGCTCTGCCTCCAGTCTCTGTTCTGGCTGCTTCAGGCACTAAGCCAGCACCTAGCCCGGGGGTCTTCAGGCTTTAATCCTTCTATGAGCTAGGTTGAAAGGAATATCTTAGAAAGTTTTAAAAAATTAAAAATGAGTAAGTAAGTAAATAATCAGTTTTAACTAAAAGATTCACAGTAGGTGTAGTGCCGATTGTATGTATAATCAGGACAGTGCTGGGGTAAACCAAGCATCCTCCCAGGTTCCCAAGGAATGGAGGTCCCATCCAGAGGAAGGGCAGTTTGCTTCCTTTTAGAGGGGGATTTTCTAGAACACAAGGTGTGAAGCTCCCTTTCTTTGTTTCCTTTAATTAACCACCTCCTCTCTCCACAACGTTTTTCCTTAGGTTACGGCTTCCCTCTGGCTCTTGTCTTGTCAAGGATCTGCAAATAATGAGACTAATGTGTCTTGATTCCTGAGAAGGGGAACCTTTTCACAGATGCCAACCCGTAGCTCACAAACCCTTTTCATTATTGCACCTTTAATGGGGCCCAGGATCATCTTAGAGCTTGTCTTGAGATCATGAGGTTTTGTGTGTGTGCGTATGTGTCTTTTCTCCTTGCTGAAAAATGTCTCACTAATTGCTTTCTTTTTCTGCTGGTAAAAATGAACTTCTGTGATCATGTTTTTGCATGCTTAGCACATTAAATTTTTTTCGATGTGCATGCAGCACTGAGCTCTCTTCGAAGATGTTCAATTAGCTATAATTGTAAGCCAAATTACAGCAGCACCAGGAGAGAGTTATTCCAACAGAGTGATTATTTGGGTTAAATTCTTTCCAAAGCTGACATTTCCCTGGGAAAGAGGGAAAAAATGGGTGCTAGTGGTAGGAGAAAAGGCTAGTGTTAGATAATCTATCTGAAATGAAAGACCTGATTTCTTTCTCTCTCTCGTTCCCTGTCTTTACTTAATTTCCTTTCCTTTTTTCCTTCCTCCCTCCCTGCCTTCCTTCCTCCCTACTCCCTCCCTCCCTTCCTTCCTTTCTTCTCACCCTTAAACAATAACCACTGGCTTTGGAGTCCAGCAGACCTTCTACAGTAATCCTGTGACCTTCGGCAAGTCACTTAACCTATCTGAGCTCCAGCTTATTATCTGTAAGATGGTAATAATAGCATTTCTCTTAAAGAGTTACAATAAGAATTACAAATACTGTAAAGTTCATTGTACAGTTCCTGGCACACAATAGCAGATATTGTTGTAAATGTTGTTGTTGTTTACTGTTACTGTTATATCACCATGCAGCCAAAGAGCTGTGCTACAAGAGGAGGGCATGAGAAGGATGGAGATTTTTTCTCTCATGGGAAAATAACCATCAGTGTCCCTACAACCCCACCGTTGCGAACAGTGAGCTCCCGAGCTCACACTTCTGAGGCAGTGTGAGCCAAGATCCAGCAACCTTAGGATTGTCTCATTCGGTGATGTCTTATTTATACCTGAAATCAAATCAGAAGAGAAATCAAATCCTTTAAATCAAATATAAGAACCAAGAAGCATTCACCAACGAGGGGGATGCTAAGTAAAAATAGCAAGAAAACACATGCATTGAGCACCTATTATGTGGCAGGAACTGCTTTAGATGATTTTAAATGCAATTATGTCACTTAGTTCTGCAAATAATATTGGAAAGGGAGAATTGTTTTTTCTTGCTCGCTCGAGTGGATAACGAATCTAAGCTAGTATCGAATGGAACCAGGATTCAAAACTAGGTTTGTAGGTTTGCCTTGCACCAGTATCCGTGATCCGCTCACCACACTCTACTGCCTCTCTAGCCAACGCTTGCGATCCAGGACCATGGTAGAAGCTAACAGATCTGCAGTTCTGCAGTCCTGGGGAAAATTTGGGAATTAGCCAAGGAGAAGTTGCAGGGACCAGAAAAACAAACCTTTCCTGATTGCTGCGGCTCATTATTGCAAAGTAAAACCAAAAATATAATCATCATCATTTTCTCTGTTTTAATTATGGAAAAGAAGGGGCTGGAATAATCTCAAGGCTCAAAAAATACACATTGTTATTTTCTAGGCGGAATGAACCAGAAATGATTGACAGAAGCAAGACTCTCACTGTGATAAGCAGGAACAAAAAAGTTATGAGGGCAAAGCACAGCAATTAGGGAAGCCAAGGAGTTTCACATTTTCCTCTCCTCATTAGCACACTGGGTAGGGAAAGCAAGGAGAGATAGTGGAGCCATTACCAGCAGAGTTTGAATGCCTTATTCCTTCCTAGTTTGTGGTGCATGCAGTTACTCAAGCGTAGGGACCGAAGAGCTCCCCCGATCAGTTCCCATCCATATTTCAAGAGCCACGAGGGCAAAGAGGAGCCATGTGACATCGGCAATCCCTTCCCCAGGATCAGCTGAAGGCTCAGCGGCCACAATAACAGACCGTGGTCTGAGACTTTCAGCTCAATTAGCAGCGTATGCAAAACATGATGGAGAAGCAAAGTTCCTCTCCCTCCTTGGACATCCTACCTTTTATGAGGCTAACTAGAAATAAAAAGAGCAGGGGTTGCACATTTCTCCTCAGGCCAGAGATCCAAGGCAGCACAGCAGCGACCAGGTGGCAGGGTGCTAATTAAATTAGGCTTCTTGAATTAAAACACTGCCACGAGTGCCAAGCCCTGCTGATGAGGACACGTCTCCAAAGCACTCTCAGTCGAGCTTTATGTTTAATTAGTGAGATAAAAAGAATATTATCTCAAATATCTGTCTTTTAAGCAATGGGCTCATATGCAGAAGAAAGGTATCTTCGCCATCCTTAAAAAAGGTTTTGAAGCTCACTAATTTCACTAACCTCCATCTCTTCTTTTATCTCAACTAATCTGTAAAGGGTAAGATTCCAGCAAGACCATGAAATGCAATAAAAATAATTTGAATGCTGGTTTGCCCTTCAGTTTTCTACTCTCATAATAATTGACGGTCTGCTTAACACCACTTCAAAAATTAATCCACAGTGAAGAATACCAGGTTCTTCTTTCAGGTTTTTTTTGTTTTTTGTTTTTTGTTTCCCTTTCCCGAAACTCAAATTAGTCTCAGGGAAAAAAATCGATGTCAAGACTGAGGATAATTTGAAGTAATCAGAATAAAAATGAATGGGATGCTAGTTGACGTATGTTTATCCTATACCAAGCAGGAGACTGTAGGAAGCAGAATTGCATCAAACAGTTCTTAAGCATCAGCCCATGTCAGGAGTCCTAGAGGGTTTATGAAAATACAGATTTCTGGGTCTCAGTCCCAGGGTTTTAGAATCGGGAGCTTTGGAGTAGGGCCCAAGAATTTGCATTTCCCACAAGCTCCCAGGAGGTGCTGATGCTGCTGGACCTGGGACGACGCTGCGAGAGGCACGGGCTGAGTGGGTCAGGGTGTGAGATTTAGACTCAGAATTGGGTGAAGTTCTGTTTTCCCCCCTCATGATGGGACTTCTCATGGGCAAGTTACTTCATCTCTCTGATCCTCAGATTCCTCGCCTGTAAAGCAGATAGAGTGATTCTTACCTCACAGAGAAGGTAGAGTAAACAATGCATGGAAAGCACATATCCCGGTGCCAGGCACAGGATAAATGTCCCGTAACAACTGGCCATGCCTGATAGAACATGACTGAGCGAGGAATCAAACAAGCACCAAGGGCTAATCATTTATTTCCCGGATTCTAATGAAAGGATCTTGGCTGAGAAAATTTAAGTGTTCGTAAGACAGCCCTAAGTTCTGGGCAAGCAATTGAGACTAGGTAACAAAAAGAAAGCAAGAATAACACAAAAGGCACAACGTGGATAAAATTATAACCAGATTTGCAATGCAGTTAAACTCAACATATACAATTATGCGTGTCTCCGAGGACCAAGTCTTAGACACCTCTTGAGTGTCGTTTCATATGGCCTCACCTATGCCACTTGCCAGTGAGTCACCCACCATTGCAACAACCCATGCCTTGTGGGCAATCTGACCGCGCCTGGCATCCTGGCCGGCCAGGAGGCTCCCTACTGCCCCGCACCTCCCAGATCACTGCTACGAAGCTCCCTTATTGCTTGAGGAGAGATGCCTCTGGTTCTCTAGGTCTTTGCAACTCAACCTGGCTATTAACTAACACCTGTGCACCTGTGAAGGAAACCTCGGACCAAGGGGAGATCAGAGCTGGGAAATACATTCTTCTCCTTTCTCCACCACAATCCCTTGTCCTGACGCACAGTCATTCTTAATGCTTGAGAACACAATTTGGTGGGACTGGCAATCAGTCGCCCTTGGCACCAAACAGCACCCAGCTCAATACCACACTGTAGGGTTGGCTCTCCCTCCTTTCCTCCGCCTTCCTCCCACTGGCCTCCGTCCTGCTTCCAGGGATTGCGTTACTGAAGTAAGCAGCTGTGAGCTTTTGCTCAGGGTCTGCTTTCTGGTAAAACCAAACTACGATTGAGAGACAGTATGCAAATGATTTGAATTTTGACCATTAGTTCCTCCTTAGTAAGGAGTGGTTTATAGAAGAAGGAATAGGTGGTTGAAGAATAATTCAATTAGGATAAGAATGAACTCACAAATAATTGAGGTTCAGGAGACCTCCAGGCTAAGATCACCATTTTAGCCTTGTTTCTTCCAGCACCTTTTGAGTATCCTGTTGTCCCTGCTGTTAAAAGATAAAGTGAGGCCTGTTAAAAATATTAAGAGTTTCTTTGAGCAAAAATCTAGTCCAATAGGGCAGCACCAAACAAGAAGCAGCTGAGAGCGCTCCACCCACAGGAAATGGGAGCAAGACTTTTATAGAAAAGACGGAAGCAAAGCAAGGACATTATTTGATTGGCTACAGCTTAAGCAATCGCCTTATATGGAAAAGCTTAGTTGGCTGTTTGTGATTGGTTGTTCTTAGGTTTTGATTTCTTAACCTTGAGACAATGGTAGGCTTAGGCTTTGGTTTGCTTCCATAAGGTGCTGAGAACCTTGTCAGGCTCATGGCCTCCTTTTCTAAATAGCCTAACACCGTTTTCACTCTGTTTCAGTCTGTTACATGTGAGATGTTGTACTGAGCACGACTGTCTTTGATCAGGCCCTTTGTAAGTACCCCTACCACCAGCAGAAATAGTACCCATACCCCGTGTTTCCTATCCTTGCTCTAGGTTTCTGTAAGCTGATCTTTTTCCTCTTCCTTTTTGATTCTTGTTATTTCTCTCCTTCCACCAACCTGCTTACTCATTTTCCTACTTTATTAGTATATTCCCATTTAGCCATCTCATCATTGCTAGTCTTTATTTTACTCCCTGGTGTTCAGTGTCTCTCTGCAAGTCGGAAATGACTTTTTACCTGCCTTTCAGGAAGGTCTATCATTTGCGTAAAAATGACTGGCTTCCCCGCCAGAGGAGAGCACTAACCAACCCCCAAACAAATCCCATCTCTATGGTGCTTCTCATTCTTTCAGTTTAAGCATTCCTCACCCCCAGGGAGGTCTAAGGAATGAAATGCTTTTTTATTGCTTTTGCTTGTAACTACTCAGCGCTTGTTAAATATGAGCTTTACGTACCTTTTAGTACCAGTCCCAAAAGAATAAGGGAGCGTTTGTATAATTGAGCCCCGCCTACTACAGTATAGTTCCTCCTTAGTTTCAGTAATTGCCTGCTCTTCCTTCAAGCCAGGCTTCTTCACGCAGAGAACAAGGAAACTGAATTAATTCATTAAAAAGGACAGGCTGGATTGGAAAGGCACAGAGTTAAAGGTAGAGAAGAGGATGAAAAGCAATAATGTATCGACCCGAGATTGTTAGTCTACTGCTCTGCAGAACCCCAAATCTCTAATAAGAGTTTTTTGGCATCCATAAACCTTCCACCTTCTAGAATACAAAGTCAGTGCATTAGGGGGGCAAGTTCAACTGGTCGAATCTATGCAAAGCAAGCATATTTTTTAAAAATTCTAATAATTAAAATAATTGGCTAGCTAAGAAAAGACTGTCATAGTTAATTGGTCTCCACTAAGGAAACATTAGGCTTTAGGGAAAATGCATGTTTAATAGAAGTAATAAGTTATTAATACAAATGGAAATTCTGCAAAACGTAAAATAGTGAGTGGTAGAGAATGTTCAAGTTGCTTGCCAAAGCTAAATTTGTTCCTTTCTCCCACCCTATCATTAAGCTGGTAATTGATTTACAATATTAATACAGCTCAGGAATCACAGAGAGACACCTCCTTATTTGCAATTTTCCTCAAATGTCTTACTACCATACCAAAAGTGATTCCGCAGAACGACAACAAACAGGAGTGTTTACAAGTGTTTACAAATGTTGTTTATGTTCTTAGCCTGGTTAAAAACAGGTCCTTCTTTACCCTCCCATAGTTTTAAACAATTTGCCTTAAAAGGCATGTTCCCTCTTTTCCTACAGACTCCATGGAGTGCATTTTTCCCAGGGTGCTAATGTGTGCTCTTTATTTGTAAACATGGCATTAAACTATCAACATAACGTTCCAAGGGAGCCATTAGTTGGGTCCCCAAGAAGATGACTGGTTTTCTGCACCCTCGTCCAGGGGCTTGTCACCCTGCAAGGTCATTTGGGGATCTCACAGCAGGCAAATGACGTTTGTTCTCCCGAGGTAGGGCTCTGGCCCACGATGCCTTTGGAGAACTAGGATAAACCTTGAGTGTGCCACAAAGAGTCCCTTTTCCCCACTGTCAGAGATGGCACAACATCTTCCTTCACATCCCCTTGCCTCTAGGCCTTACTCTAGTTTCCAGTCTGCCATATTTTTGTTTAACTTTTTATTTTAGATACTGATCAAGTCACAGGAATTTGCAAAAATCGAGTACAGGGAGGTCCTGTGTATTCTTCACCTAGCTTCCTCCCGTGGAACATCTTAGACTTCACTAGAGGACAATATCAAAACCCAGAAATCGACATTGGCCTTCTCCCCTTTTTGTAGGGGCCTGTTACTCACTTCTAAATGGAAAGAGGCTAGAGCCCTCTTCTACCAGCTTCAGTGGACAAGTTACGAGAGTGAAAACAGTTGAAAAACGAAGTATTCAGAAGACGGAATATGTAAATCCTTTGCTTTTCTAAAGTTTCATACAACCTAGTTTTTTCCATGACCCCTGTATGAACTCTCTCTTGGAGTCGAAACACGGGAAGAAATACCACCAACAAGAGCATTACAATTTTAAATGCCAATAGCAAGAGCACTGCAATTCTAAAATCTCTTTCCAACCGTTTTAAGACAGTTGTGCTAAACCATCATCTAAGAAGCTTTAGTTGTTGAAAAGTTTAGTCTCAATTGCTGGTAATTTCATAGTCAATCCAAACCTTATTTGGGGGAACTTATGCCTGTGAATATTTGAAAAAAGTATTGGTGTTTATTATGCATCTTTACTCTTACTTTATAATTAAATGATGTAATTATTTTGAAGACTCAATGCCTAAAGAGCTTTCCAGCTACAATACACATAGATCCTGCAGAAAACTTAATTTGGGGGGCACCTGGGTGGCTCAGTTGGCTAAAGCATCTGCCTTCAGCTCAGGTCGTGATCCTGGGGTCCTGGGATTGAGCCCCACATTGGGCTCCCTGCTCAGCAGGGAGCTTGCTTCTCCCTCTCCCTTTGCCTGCTACTCTCTCTCTGTCAAATGAATAAAATCTTTTTTAAAAAAACTTAATTTTTTATTTTATTGCTGAACTTGCAAGGAATAAGGAAAGTCTTTTCTAAAAAGTAGACTAGGGGCACCTGGGTGGCTCAGTCAGTTAAGCATTTACCTTCCGCTTAGGTCATGATCCCAGGGTCCTGGGATTGAGCCCCTCATCGGGCTCCCTGCTGGGTGGGGAGCCTGTTTCTCCCTCTCCNTTTTATTTTATTGCTGAACTTGCAAGGAATAAGGAAAGTCTTTTCTAAAAAGTAGACTAGGGGCACCTGGATGGCTCAGTCAGTTAAGCATTTACCTTCCGCTTAGGTCATGATCCCAGGGTCCTGGGATTGAGCCCCTCATCGGGCTCCCTGCTGGGTGGGGAGCCTGTTTCTCCCTCTCCCTCTGCCGCTCTCTCTCATACTCTCTCTCGCTCTGTCAAATAAATAAAATCTTTTAAAAAAATAAAAAGTGAGGGGCGCCTGGGTGGCACAGCGGTTAAGCGTCTGCCTTCGGCTCAGGGCGTGATCCTGGCGTTATGGGATCGAGCCCCACATCAGGCTCCTCTGCTATGAGCCTGCTTCTTCCTCTCCCACTCCTGCTGCTTGTGTTCCCTCTCTCGCTGGCTTGGGGAGCCTGTTTCTCCCTCTCCCTCTGCTGCTCTCTCTCATACTCTCTCTCACTCTGTCAAATAAATAAAATCTTTTAAAAAAATAAAAAGTGAGATAAAACCACCAGTGATCTGGGTAAGCACAAGGGAAGAGCAAGGTTGCCCTGAGAGCAATGGAATATTAGAACTGAAATTGGAGATTAAGCCTCCAGCCCACACGAGGGGAAGATTTATTAAAGACTGGCACATTAAGCTGAATCCTGAGAGAACTATTCACAAATTCAGATTAACCCAATATTCGCAAAAATGAGAAGCCAGTATGAATGAAAGTCAGCAGAAATAACAATCTATAGATCCAGACTGCCAGGGATGCCAGATGTTAGAACACTATTTCAGAGTAGAAAATAACTACACACAAAATACTTAAATTTTAAAAACAAAATGACATGAAGTAGGAAATTTAGCAAGCAGCATGGGATCATCAAAAATGAACAGGTAGATTTGGATTAAAGACTAAATACAACGTTAGGAAATGACAAAATTGTTGAAAGCACAAGTACAGTGATGCATTAAGCAGGAGATTAGACAGATAAAAAAAGAGAATTGGCAGTTAGCTCTGAAGAAATGACACAGAATGCCACACTTAGGAACAGAAAGTTGAAAAATGTCAGAGCTTTTTGCTCATCTGTAAAATAGGAATTAAAATACCTGCCCTATTTTCTTCCGTTTGCCACTAGATTCTGTTTCACGAGAACAACGCAAGGTCTGTGTGGTCATGACCTGTACGTGCAAACTATTACATACCAACAAGGTATAACCCAGACGCCCTCTGGCCCTCCCCATCTCTTTCCCTCCGGCTACCCTCATCTGATTTCTTTTTCTTTTCATTGGCTTTCTTCAGACCATTCTTGTTTATTGCACCCTGGTTTTCCCTGGACAGAACATCTGGGAAGCAGGGTGGATATACGCTGATCTGGCCGTCGCCCAGCCCTTTAGGATCAGCCGAAGTACTTGTTTTTTCAGGTGTGGCCTGGACAAGTGTGAAGCTCTTTATCCCACTGATTAGAGGTGCTCAGAATCATGGCGATCCCTTGGCCGGGGTGGCTCGGGGCGCACAACTGTCTCGCGCGGGGTCTCAGGAGAGGCACAGGCTCAGATGGCCATGAGCACCAGCTCTCGGTTGAGAGCTTGCGAGATGGCACCTAGCATGCGACGGAGGGCCAGAAGCTCACCCGGCCACAATGCAGCCAGCCTCGGCTTCACAGATCTCACAGTCTGCAAGTGGAGATTGCGATTTGAAAACAACTGTTGCTAACGATTGAGGGAAGGACATTGATAAGCATCTTGGAGCCTAAGAGAGTAGGACTCAAATACTGCCTCTTAGGTGACAGAGAAACGATCCCAGTATTATTCTTGGTTTTTGTTTTTTTTTTTAAGTTTGCATTTTCATTCCAGTTAACATAGAGTGTTGTGTTTGTTTCAGGTGTACAATACGGTGATTCGGTGATTCGACACTTCCATACCTCACGGGGGGGGGGGGCAGCGGGGATCACAGCACTGCTCTTGTCACTGTAGTGCTGCTGTGTTTTGGAAGCCTTCATCTCCGGATGGAGGGCGGGATATGACGTTGCGGCTGAGCGAGGAGACGCTGAAGCAGTGACCCTCTACCCTAGCTGCGTGGGGAGATTTTTTTTTTTTTTAAGATTTTATTTATTTGTGTGTGTGAGAGAGAGAGCACAAGCAGGGGGAGCAGCAGGCAGAGGGAGAAGCAGGCTCCTCAACCGAGCAAGGAGCCCCCTGTGGGACGGAATCTCAGGACCCTGGGATCATGACCTGAGCCAAATGCAGACGCTTAACCGACTGAGCCACCCAGGTGTCCCTGCACCGGGAGCTTTAAAGAAGACTGGCCTTGGATCCTATTCCCCAGAGACCCTAATGGTCTGGGGGTGCAGCCTGGTATCAGGACTTTTTAAAGCTTCCCAGTAGATCCTAACGTGCAGCCTAAGCTAAGAACCTCTGAGAGCAGGGGTCCTCACACTTCTGTGTGCATCTGTGGTCACCTACCCGGCAGGCTTTCTAAAACGCAGTTTGAACTCCACATTTTCAGAGTCTGGGCCCCAGCCCAGCAACATCAGCTTCATATGGGTACTTGTTAGAAATGCAAACTCTCAGGTCCCCTGCAACCCTAATGAATGGGAAATTCTAGCAAATTCCAATTTAAGCAGCCCTCCAGGAGATTCTAATGCAAGATAAGTGTTGAGAATTCCTACTGCAGACGGAGCCATTTCCTTCTGGGTTCAATCCCAGCAGAGATACTTCCTAGCTCTGTGACTTGAATATGTTACTTCACCTTTTTGAGTCTCAGTCTCAACATCTATAAAATGGGGCTCATAGTACCTTCCTCACAACGTTGTGAAGCTTCATGAGCAAAAGAATAAAAAGTAAAATAGTAAAAGCAAAATGTGTGAAGCTGTCTTAAACCTGTTAAATTAGGATTCTGAAATCACATTGACAGACTACTTTTTCAATTCAGAAGTTTTTCAGACTTGGTCTCTGGTGCAAAACCATGACTACATGTATTAATCACCTGTGGAGAATTTTTAAAGTCCTGATGCCTGACTCTCACCTCCAGAGATTTAAAAAATTTCCTCAGGAGAATTCTTATGTGCAGCTAAAATTGAGAACCAGAGATTTAGATTTGAGTTAAGCCAATTTGTACATGCTTAGAAAGGTTTGTAAATTGCTGAATTCTACTGCAGAATTCTGTGCCAAGTAGGCAGCCACCAACATTATGATTAGTTCAGTGGGGAGAGTGTTCATTCTCAGAGATTTTCTTTTCTTTAAATTAATCCATGACTGCTCTGTGTGTGTGTGTGTGTGCATGCATTAAGATAACTAGTATGTGGGATTTCTGCTGTGTCTAGCTATAAACATTTGCATCGTCAGTGGGGATGACAAACCAGGAATGGCAAACCTGTCTATAATCCAGACAACCAGAATATTTCACCTACACTGCATCTCAGTGTCTGCAAAAGCAAGAACTAAGTTAGTGGTCCTAAAAACAAAACAAACAAAAATAAGCCACCAAGTTTTAGAGAATGAATTTGATTAGAAATTAGGATTTGCATCTCTAAGAAGAAAGTCTGATGAGCGGCAGACTGTCAAGTAAAATAGGCTCTAGACCAAACGTAGGAGCTCTAATCCTGTTGTGGCCCCTAACGCACGCGTAGCCCGTTCCTCAGACCGTCTGGGCCACTGCTTTCTCAACCTGGTATCTAAAATGGAAATGGTGGAGTCTTTGATCTCTAGTGTCCCTATTACCTCTGAAGTTGTATGGAACTATCATTTTCTCTTCAGTCAACAAATTCAGATGCTTCCTGCGTCTTATCAACATCAATTAAATTTGGACTTCAAAATTTTTAGGACAGCCTATAACAATATTATTTCGAACTGTTTTAGTTCATGTAGTCATTCATTGACCAGATATTTATTAAGCACGCGCCATGTGGCAGACCGTGTTCTTGGCACAGCGAATTGAACATGGGCCAGAACAGAGCATGTTTCTTCTCTCCTGGAGCTGACATTCTATTGCAGAACAAGTCAGCCCGTGTTGCATGAAGTGTGATTGTCAGAACTCTCCAGCTCCTTTTTCCTTCTTTGCAGCATCCCATGTTTGCACCTAACAGATGTACCAGAGAAGATGGTGAAGGAGGGGAAGGATGGACTGAAAACCCGACTAAGATTTAATAATAGTCTTGGGGCGCCTGGGTGGCTCAGTCATTAAGCATCTGCCTTCAGCTCAGGGCGTGACCCAGGTCCCTGGGATTGAGCCCCGCATCGGGCTCCCCGCTCAGCGGAAGCCTGCTTCTTCCTCTTCCACTCCCCCTGCTTGTGTTCCCTCTCTCGCTGGTTGTCTCTCTGCCAAATAAATAAAATATTTTTAAAAAAAGATTTAATAATAGCATTGAAAAGAGAGAAAAAGGGCACCTGGGGGGCTCAGTCAGTTACGCATCTGCCTTTGTCCCATGTGGCTCCCTGCTCAGGAGTCTACTTCTCCCTCTACCCTTCCCCCCTGCTCGTGATCTCTCTCTCTCTCACGCTCTCTCTCAAATAAATAAATAAAATATTTTTTAAAAAGAGAGAGAAACATTCTAATAAATCATCCATTCCACCAAGGGATTATAGAGCAATTTGTTCCTCACACCAGTCGTTTCCAAACTTTTAAGATTAAGGAGTATTTTTGAAAATTAAAATTTCTATGGCACATGGGAAGTGAGGATTAGTCTACATAGTTACAGAACTACTTACCTGATTGCTTTTTGGCACAGGTTAGCAAAATACAGTCCCCCGCCAAATCTGGCACTCCACCTTTCTTTTGTAAATAAAGTTTTATTGGAAGAAAACCACACTCATTTAAGTATTGTCTATGGCTGCTTTTGCCCTAATGTGGCAGGATTGAGTGGTTGTTACTCTATGTCCCATAAAACCTAAAATGTGTGGTATCTGCTCCTTTATAGAAAGACTTTGCTGACCCCTGCTCTCCAGCATGTAGTTGCTGTTTGAGTACAACTATTGACTGCCTGACTGTGCACTTGGACGCACTCCAGGGGCACACTTCCTTCCCTAGAAACAGCTAGACACTGTGCTAGGACTCTTACTTTTTCCTTGTAGCAACCTCAAGCCGCATGACCCACTCATTTATTTTTCTGACAATCAAGCTAGTAATATGTAGCCAAAACAAACTTCATACATTCATCAAAATTTTAGCAACTCATTTATGACGGCTGCCATGCCTTGCAGCTTAAGAATCAGCAGCCATGAGCTAGTCACCTGGTCCATTACACCAGTGCTCTTCAAATATTTTTGCACACATTACACTAAGAGAGCATTCAAAAGCTGTCAGTACCCCCTTACACATTTTTTTCATTGACATCTACAAATTTTCATTTAAGTTTAAATAGTAGTTATAGATGTAATTTGCAGCATGTTATAAAATGGGATGTTTTAAGATAAAACAGTTCCGTCTCTTTTCTAAATGTGTCCAAAGAAATTAAAAAATGCTATCACAACTTCATATCATCTTTATCCATGTATTGGATGCTGTGGGGTGCCAACAAGCTACTCCCTTTGCAGTCAATGCATTCATTCCCCAGCTGCCTGGGGTGGGGTCTGCTGCTGGCTCACATCTGAGTCTCTCTACAGGAAGTGCTTTTGACTAAAGGGAGCTACATAGTCAAAGGTTAGGCTCTCTCCTGGGGAAACAGCCAACATCAGTGACTGGCCCATTGTGAGGACTCAGAGATCTGACCCCCACTGCCATAGGAGCTGCTCCAGAGCTCCCCACGTGATGGGCTCCAGCCTCAGGGGTAATGACATCGAAGCCCATCTTCTCTCTCTCACCCATTCTGTTTCACTCACTGTCCCATAGTGTTATTCACAAGACCACGTCCCAGTAAACTTTCTGTATACAGACTTCTGTTCTAGAGGGTTTCTTGGGGAAACTGACCTAAGATACCCATTTTCAAAAGTTCATGACTAAGCTCTTCTTTAGCATTAGGAAATCTCACGTTATTTTTTTCTTAATTTCCATTCCACTTTGCCCACAGATTTTTATCCTATGATAGTGTATTTGTATGTATGAAAGTCTTATTTTTATTGCCTTGTCATACTTCTCTGTAACTACATTATTATATAAAGTAAAATTTAGGGGCACCTGGGTGGCTCAGTCGGTTAAGCTTCTGCCTACTGCTCAGGTCATGACCCCAGGGTCCTGGGATTGAGCCCCACATCAGTCTCCCTGCTCCGCAGGGAGTGGGCTTCTCCCTCTCCCTCTGCCTGCCTCTCCCCTGCGTGTGCTTTCTCAAATAAATAAAATCTCTTAAAAAATTAAAAAATAAAGTTAAATTTAAATATTTTTAAAAATTTAATTCCAGTATAATAAACCTACAGTGTTATATTAGTTTCAGGTGTATAATATAGCGGTTCAACACTTCTGAACATGACCCAGTGCTCACCATAAGTGTATTCTTAATCCCCTTCAGCTATTTTACCCATCCCCCACCCCACCTCCCTTCTGGTAACCATCAGCTTGTTCTCCACAGGTAAGAGTTTGGGTTGTCTCTTTTAAAAGTCTTCTTATGAATCTAAGTTTCTATGTGTGAAATTTCTTCTGGACTGATCTATCATTACAATAATGAGTAATATGCATTTGACCAAAACAACATACATGTATTATAAGTTTTGATAACTGTTACCCATAAAAAACAAAAGTAGAAATGCATCTCTTAAGATGGTGACTTCTATTTTTAATTAGTTTGTGTATCTATGAACAAATATTATTTACTGCTAAATGAGAGTGTTGAACATCAGTTCTATTCCAGTTTCTGTTTTATTTGTAATGGTGGACAAATGGTGCGTGTTACATAAGTAAATAGACAGGAATGGAAGTGGTTTGGTGTGTTGCATTGCAGTGTCTTCTCTGACCTCCTTGTGAGTGATGTACCAAAAACCACAGACTGATAAAATACCAAAAACTATTTTACTAACTTATCACCTGAGAACTCAATTAAGTCCTCCTTATTTTTCTTGAAAACAAAGAGTTGAAAACCACTTGACTTGAGAAGGATTTGCTAACTAGTCATTGAGGTCATTCCCATGCTCCATACCTACACCATATTCCAAATTGTTCATCACGTGTGGCAGCCCAGAGACAACACAGTAAGTTGGGGAATGAATGAAGAGTTGGTACCTATGATGAAGAAAATGGGAGACGGCAAGAGGGAAGACCCTGAGTGCAACTGGTTTTCAGGTCCATTTCGTGACAAAAGTGCATGTGGAGGTTAAACACTTGCAAAGTAGCCTTGCTAATGAATCCCTTGAACAGCTTCCTTTCCCCTCAGGGATACGCCCACACCAGTTTGAAGATCTCTGTGTTGCCTTAGTACCGAACCTCTGAACAAGTACGAGATTTCTCCTATACTTTTCTCCTTCACATAACCTTAGTTGTAAGTAGATATTTAATAAAGACCAGGAAGGATCTGACAAAGGAGGGAGAGAGCTGGTTCTTAAGTAGACTTTGGCACAAGCTTCTCTGTCCCTGGAATCTTCTGTGTACTCTATTTTCCCTAATGAAAAATGGGGGCATCACACCATCGCAAAGTAGTGTGAGGGTTGCACAGATTCTTAAACACTCTGAGACTTCTAGAAGGAATTTCAAAAGGAATGTGTATTCTCAAATATCCAGCATTTTATCTGACAGAATTTTTATTTCCTGTCATAGTTTTTCTATCATAGGGCATGGCATTAGGAAGAAGGAAAAAACAAAAAAAAGAAGGGTGGGCTTGAGAGTGACTTTGGAAGAACTCTAGCTATATTTATTCCCTGTTCCCTTCTATCTCTTGCTGTGGCCATGTTGACAGGGAGATTCTTTTAAATGACACAATCAGTTGGGTATAGAGGACGAGAAGGAAATACTGCGCAGGGTCAGAAGTGGCCTTTCCCGGGCTGTCCTTGAAACTGTTAGAATATTTCACTTAGATGAATCTTTAAGGCTTTCTTTTCTTTTCTCAAGCGATCATTTTCCAAGGGCACTAATTGTGGCAAAATTATTGACTTAGAAGTATTAAGGAACTCAACTTTAAATTTATAAAGCCACAGAAAAAGCTTAATTTAAAAAAATCTGTACAGGGGCGCTGGGGCGGCTCAGTCGGTCAAGCATCTGCCTTCAGCTCAGGTCATGATCCCAGTGTTCTGGGATCGAGCACCACATTGGGCTCCCTGCTCGGCAGAGAGTCTTCTTCTCCCTCTCCCCTTGCTCATATTCTCTCTCTCTCTCCCAAAAAAATACATAAATTTTACATAGCCTAATTCTGCCTACCGTTACTTTGGTTGTCTATTTTTCTCTTCAATTATTTAAATAATTTACCGTATTCTTTAACTGGCTGGAAAAATAACTCCCTTCTTGCTGATATAGTATATATTAATCAGATTTGTTACTTCCCTTTCTAAACCAACCACCCAAATGCATCTTTTTTTTTAAAAGATTTTATTTATTTATTTGACAGAGAGCACAGCAGGGGGAGCAGCAGAGGAGAGGGAGAAGACTCCCCACTGAGCAGGGAGCCCCACGTGGGGCTCGATTCCAGGCCCCCAGGATCATGACCTGAACCGAAGGCAGACGCTTAACCAACTGAGCCACCCAGGTGCCCCCGAATGCATCTTTTAAAAGAAGCTCCCTGTCACTGCGGCCAGCTGTAAGAGGTACAAGAGAAGAGGGAATAAATACAGCTGGAATCTCTCGAAGTCACTCTTAAACTTACCCTTCCTTACTTTCTTTGTCTTTTCCTTCCTTCTACAAGTAAATGAAAACTTGTAGAACTGCACAGACAGTATCTTGCTATCTATTTACTCTACCTCTTCCTAGAAGATGGTGTGTGAGATGAAGAGCATCAGGGTTTGGGGTCAGAAGACTTGAGACTGACCATGATTTTAGACGAGCCACTTAACTTTATTGAGCTTTTATTTACTTATTTATGAAATGGTGATAATTTTCCTCTCTGACATTATCCCATGTATGGGAAAGACATGTATGAATGCAGATGTGTTTGCAGACAGTCAGTATAAACAACCCAATGAAACAAACTTTCTCTGCTTTAGAGTTTAAATTCATAAGGAAAGGACAAAGAAGGTTTTTCAAAGTCTAGTCTTATTTATAAAGGATCATTCATATGTCTTATTTGTAAACATATGGTTTGTTTATGCTTTTAATAATGAAATTAGGGGGGAAATCAGTTCAGTTGAACATACAAATAGTTTTATCAACACAGTATTTGCAGAGAAAGAAATTCATTTAATCAAAATATCACAACACTGAATTTCACACTTAAACCCACATGCAGATTGTAGGATTATGTTACAGAATGTTTTGATGGAATGTGTTAAATATAAAAATAATTCAATGCAATTTCCATTTAGCACATTGTACAAAACTCACTCTTCAATAGAATTAACAAGTTTACAATCTTTCTCCAAAGGTGCTATGTATTCAAAGTGCTCTGTAGCATTGAGGTTGAGATCAGGAAACAAATACTGTAGATCTGCACAGTAATGCTGCTCAGTATTAAATGAAATTGGACATACTGTAGATGAAACCCACTCATAAAACCTAAGACAGACAATGGTGATGTGTGGTGTGCTGCGAGAGGTGCTCATCCCTGGTAGGGGGGCGGCTGGAAGAGGTCGTAGTAAACACATCATTACGGTCATCATAAAAATAAGCTTCAAGTTGAATCCAACACTTTTATAGTGAGTACCCTTTCTTAGAGAAAGAGAGAAAAGTAGAGACACAGAAAAAGAGACAAAGTTCACAACGCTTCTGCAATCCACTTTCCAACTGAGACTAATCCTCAGTACAGTGCAGAGTCCCCAACAGCAGTTCCAGACTTCAGAGTACATCACAATTACCTGGAGGGCTTATTAAAACACCATTGTGAGGCCCCAGCCACAGAGTTTCCAATTTAATAGGTGTGAGATGAGGGTGGGAATTAGTATTTTTGGAACAGTTCCAGGTGATACTGATATCCTCAAGAGACCACATTTTGAGAACCACAGGTCCATTATATCTTTGATCTCTCAAGGGCTCCTTTATTAAAATGAAACATACCTATAAAGATAATATGCCTGGTCCCTAGGGGCATACAGTATAGGGCAGTCAACATAGACGATATGATGATTTAGGGCAGCAGTCCTCAATTTTAGCTACATAGTAGAATCAACCAAATTTTAAAAACAAACAAAAAACCCAAAGAACAAACACCTGACATCTACACCCATCTAAAACTAATCAAACCCAAATCTCTGGGGGTGGGGGCCAGGGGTTGAATCATTCATGAAAGTGCTCCATGCAAGTCTAATGTGTAGTCCAGCTGCAGGATCACTGCTTTAGGAAATTTTGTTTCACCTCCTCATGGGAGAAACGATGGCCAAACATAAGTGCCCTTTAGGATATTGGACAAAAACAAAGACGTCTTAAGGAAATCAAAATCCCCAGTAGGCACGGTGATGCGTAGCTATTTCTAGTAATATCAAGGGGTAATTTAGAAAGTGATTCTGACTGTTGATTTACAACGTCCTGCAACGTTAGTTCACAGGTTTGAAATAACAGAACTTGGCCAGGTGAGCAGCACACTAATTTAATCCAAGTTTCTTTTCCATCAAATGACATCAACCAAAGAATCCGGAGTCTAGAATGTTGGTATATGTGATGTGCAATGTTTACCTGCTATAATTATTGTTACTCATTTCAGTCAGCTAAATTATTTATTACTTTGATTTACATTTGAGTGGACCTATAAATAAGGCCCCCGGGGACGAAATGTCACAAGCATTTAAGTCTACCTCAGAAAGCAAAACTACAGAAACACATACAAAAAAAAACAAAGGGCATTTTGAAATAAGATTGCCACTTGACCCTTCTGGAATAAATAGGATGCATAAATAGTTCTAAGTGTAAGCGAATCTACATGCCATAGAATCCCTTTCTGGAAGGATTTACAGGGCTGGCGCAATCTTTAGTATTGAGCGTACACAGAAGGACCTTTAGAGCTCATTTTCACAAACCAAGTCATTAAAGCCCCAAGCCACAGACTTTAAATAAAATTCCAATGTATGAAACCGGGACTAATATTTGATTATAAATAAAAAGGAATTTAAACAAAAACCCCAGATGTGAGGACGGAGCCTTTCAGGTGATCTTTGGTAAAAGTCAAACATTTGAAAACTATCAATTGGATTTGAATAGAGACACGTTAGCTATGCTGAATACATAACAGCCTCACAGTCCTCCATTAGGAATCGCTCGCTTCCCCTTAAGAGGGTCCTACAGATCGATCCAGTTATTTTCAAGGTGTTCACTGTGCTACTGACCAGCACTGCCAGACTGGGAACCAGCTCAGACAAACACAATGATTTAAAAAAAAAAAAAAAAGGTAAAAAGCCAAAGTTCTAAGTGAGATGCTTGGGTGAATCTCTCTCCAGTCTTTAAGTCTTCCAGAAGACATCTTTCAAATATCCTGAAAAATAATAAATAGAACTATGCGTAAAATAACTCAGGATAGTAGAAACTGGAAACTAAGGATATGAGGGCATCAGGGAAATAGCAGGAATATGGGAAACGCTAAAAATAATTTTGGCCTTTAGTTACAATCTGCAATATTTTGCATATATTTTTATAATGTGTATATATTTTTCATATTTTATAATTTATGCTATATAAAACTTCACAAAAATTGCAGAAATGAAGGCACAGAGCCCATTTAAAGGCAAATAATCACAGCCATCCTTTTAAACACTAAAAGGGAAATGAATTCAGGAACAGAGTTTGATTTTTTTGTCTGTGGTATGTCCCTGTGGCCCATTCTGTATTTCATATCTGGGGCCCAGGAAAGGAGACATGGATTTCACCTCTTCGGAGAGCTGTGCTTGCAGAGCAGAGAATGTGACTTAGGGGTGCATGAGGAGTAGAAGTGGGTCCCCGTGTGCATGTTGGCCCCAGCCCGGTCTCACCCACTCCTGTCCTCTGGGGCTTGGGGCTCAGCAGCATAGAATTGAGAATTGAGGCCGCTGGGTGCAGGTGTGTGCACTGCATGACTGCTGAAGTCTGAGCCCGACCAAAGCAGAGGGAACCTCAGGTGGGGAATCTGTCTGATCCTGTGAACAGAGAGGACTTAAACTCACCTTCTGCCACAAAGTCTCTTAGGCCTTCACGCTGCTCAAGGAGACATCTGCGTTGGCAGGTTCTCTTTTTCTCTTTGCACTGTACGCTCTTGCCTCTCTCGGCTTTCCGTGTAATCAGGTTTTACAGGGAGCGTTTGCGTGCCCTGTAGACTCTCTCCCCTCGGCTCTGACTCTCTCGCTCCGGACACTCCGGGGCTGAACTCTTCGGCTGCACCCAACGCCTGCCCGTCCTCGGCACAGCAACCCGGGCCGGCCTCCTCGCCCACAGACTCGGCCCACTGCATGGTTTCAGCTCCCCCGCCCGCTGGATGCTGCCCTAGCCCTGCGGCCTTCCCTCCCAGGACGGAAGGTTCTCGTGCGGCCCCGACCTCAGCCTCTGGGGCCCGAGTCCCCGTCACCTCCTCCACCGCCGGCACCGCCTCCCCGCTCAGTGCTCTTTCCTCCGCCACCACCTTCTCGGCAGCTGCCGGTTTCCCTAGTAACTCCTCCACTTGGCGCCAAGTTTCCTTTCCAGCAACATCTGACAAGGAGGAGGCTTTATTTGCCTCTGTTTTCCCCTCAGCTGTCTTTCAAATCTGCCAACACCTCCCTCTTCTCTGCGGCCGCTCCCGCTGCTCCTTCTCCTTGCTGGAGAGCTTCGTCAGCCACCACCGCTCCTCCTGGCAAGCTCCCCTCCCCCTTCGGGTCCCCCTTGCTCCTCACACCCTTCACCCGCGCGCACTCTTCATCGGCCTCCTCTTCTGGGTCCTCACCCATAGTTTCTTCACTCAGCTTTTCTGCCGTCATGGAATCTTCCTCAGAAACATCTTCGGTCATCGCTGTGACGCCCTCCTTGCTCCCCTTGCAAAGGCCCTTCTTCATCCCTCCCTTCCGGTCCCGCGAGGCCATCTTGATCTTTGGCTGCACGCTCCAGGGCCTCACCTGTGGCTGTGATCCTTGCCTCCGGTGCCTGCCCCGTTCCTGCTAGCTCAGTTCCAGGAGCTCCGCGCACACCCTCCCCCTCAAGGCCCAGCCCCTGGTCCAGCCCCGAGGGAGCCCTGTTCTCCCTGGGGAGCAGCTCTGCTCTGCCTTCGTGCTCTGGGTCTCGGGCTTCTCTTAGCCTTTCCCCTCCCTCCTCTTTCCTCAGAGCAGTTGTGTTTTCCCGTGACTCTTCATGTCCAGATGCTGCTTCAAACATGGCCCCCTGTCTCTCTGTCAGTGAATCTCCTCCTTGCGGCCCTGTGTCTTCAGTCAACTCTGACGCCCCCATGGGTGCTTCGCCCTCGGCATCACACTCCATTTCATTTTGGGAGACTCGTGTCTCTTCCTCAGGTCTCACTTCCTTCACGGTTTCCTGCTCTTCCCCTTTAAACTTGTGCTCTTCTAAAATGTCTTCACCCTGTTGTGCATTTGCCCTTGTCACCTCTTCCCTCTCAGATTCAGTTTCCTCCAGAGGTGATTCTGGCCTCTCAGCTTTCGTCCTCTCTCTCGCTACACCTAATTCCTCGGGTAACGTTTCTTTCTTGCCATCTTCTTTATGAGATTCTGCCTCGGCCCCAGCCTCCTCCCTTTCAGCATCCCCCTTGCAAAGCTCTTCCAGGCTGTCCTCCGAAAGCCCCATGCGGGCTGCCTCAGCCTTCTCCGAAGTTGACGAGCTCAGCGGTGTCCCTGGTCCCACAGCTGCCCTCCTCTCTTCAGCTGGTTCCTCTCCCCCAAGCACTGCCTCTTCTGAGCCACCTTCTCTCTCAGAGGCCGCATCTCCCGTGGCTCCCAGGTCCTCTAGGTCTGTAGATGCTCGCTCTTCACTGCTCACCACCTCGGGCTTCTCAGACCCTGCCGCACTCACCGCCTCCCCTTCCTCAGCCTCGGTCTTCTCCGGTGTCGCTGTCTCCCTCAGGGCTGTTGCCTCCTGAATCCACTCTGAGTCCAGAGCTGCTGCCTCGCTTACGAGAACGGCCTTCTCGGAGCCCCGCTCCTCCTCAGGGAGCACTGCCTTCTCGGAGCCCCGCTCCTCCTCAGGGAGCACTCCCTTCTCGGAGCCACGCCCCTCCTCAGGGACCACTGCCTTCTCGGAGCCACGCCCCTCCTCAGGGACCACTGCCTTCTCGGAGCCACGCCCCTCCCCAAGGAGCACCGCCTTCTCGGAGCCACGCCCCTCCTCTGCAGCCGCCTTCTCAGTCTCCTGCACTGTTGGCAGCATGGCGGGCTCTTCAGGAGCCTCACCTTCTTTCAGACGTCCAGAGGCTCTGGTGGCTTCTTTCCCCCTAGGGCTTAACTCCTCTTTATCCAGCCTTTGATCCCCTTCTGCCTCTGCCCCACTCATTGTGCCCTGAGGGATCTCTCTTACCTCCCTAAATTGTCCTAGTAATGCTGGCAACTCTGCTGTTGGCTTCCCCTCCTCCAAGGGAACCCCATTAACCCCTGCTCTCCCCCACTGTGCTGCATCCCCTTTCTCCTCTGCTGTGTCCGCATTCCCATGCTGGGGAAGTGCATCTTCCTCCACTGCTTCTTTGTACTCCAGTGTGTACACTTCCGATGGGCCTTGCTTGGATTCCGTGTCTGAGCTGAGTGTTGCTCTTTCCTCCAACTGGAAATTCCCGTGTGGTGCTATAAAGTAAGGTTAGAAAACACGGTTACTCTAATCAAAGTAACAGGGAGGAGATAGTCTATATAACCATATATGAGATATGTATAATATCAAGGAGCTATTGATATGATATATAAAACATTTCCTTGATCCTATGATGCCATCGACTGTAACATGCACCATGATTTAATAATGGCTCTTCGTGATGAAAAGAAGTGCTATCAGTTTAAAGGACACATTGATATTAAAGGAAAATTGAACATCAGAAAAGTTGAAAACAAACAGAATCTCCATATCTTAGAGTACTCTCCTCTCTTCCTCTCTCTCTCTCATTCTCTCACATACACACACACACTGCCTACTTTCATTTGAAATATTAGGACTTGCAGAAAAATTATGTAGTAAAAAAACAGTGTTTCATCTTCTTAGAAATCATTGTGCCCTCGAGCATCGTAATATGCGTGTCCTCAGCCTGTGTTTCTTGTACTCGTGTGGGCATTCAGCAACACAATCACAATACAGTGTGAGCCAATTATTATCCCATATATTACTCCCACATTTTAAAACTACTATATCTAGATTTAGTCATCAAATAACTTTGTAGCTTAAGGTAAGCTTTTTACTAAAGACACCAATTTGTATTATAGGTCAGGATACCTCCCATCTACGTTCAGAAACTGTTTTGCCTTTGGCAAAACAGGATCACAGAACAAGACAGGACTTTGTAGTCTGGGACAAATTTCAACATAAATAACCTCCTTGAAGTATTTCATAAGTTCTCATCCATAATTCCCTGGCAAATCTGGCTGTACTAGCCATCATACTTCAATAAATCCAAGTTCAATATGTTTCTTAAAGACTTCAAGTGCATTTCTTATTATTTAACAAATACATGCATTTCTGTTGAAATGACCCATGCAAAATAAATAAAAGGATGTCATGCGAAATACCCAAACCATTTACATTTTCCAACTGCAGAATAATACTTAGGGAGATAGGAACTTCTAAAAACTGTCATCTTAATAATTTCACTATCAATTTAATCTTTCTCACTTACAGAAGACACTAGATTAGATGCTAGAAGTTATCATACCAGTGTGCCAACCTCCAAAAATTATAAACTTATAAAATAGGCAAATGTGTCTTCCTCATATTTTTTGTTGCTTGTCTTTTTGGCCAGCCATCTAACCCCCACAGCCCACCTCATTATCAAGGATCTACCAGAAACCTAAAGCCCTGATCTTACTCAATTCTTCCCTGTTCTGATACCCATCCAGCACTGTCTGATCACTCCATTTCCCCTCCTCACACAAAACTCAGCTGCCCTTTGTTGCAGTCCCTTGGCCTTCTGCCAGCTATCACAACCATTTTGATGAAGGCAGTAATAGCTGATATTACATTTCCCTCAAAAAAATATATTTGGAAGGTAACTTTTGGTGACTTTTTTCAAAGAAGTAATAGGAATTCCAGGTCTATCAATGGGGTTGGTGTTGACTTTTATAGGTGGCCCTCAGTACATCACAGCAGTCAGTTACTGAATTGTACCTATAAGCTGCCACAGGGAAATATGGAGCCAAATGTTCATTCAGAGAACATGTAGCCAGTTCACCTGAAAGAATTTTATTTCATTATTCATATTTCACTTTATCCATCCATTGTATCTCATTATGGATTATTATTGGATTTAAAACAAAATTAAATTAAAACAATGTGTGTCAATTCTCTTTAATAGAGTATCTGTTGCTATTCAAATTCCTGCATGAAAGTATATTAAAAAGTCAGTTATAAAAAAACATTTAAATAAAGTCCTCTGTTTTTCTAAGCTGGTCTTCAAATTTATGGATTAATTAAAGAACATTAAGGATAACAGGGGAATAAAACTGCCTAGCCACCATATAATAATATACTATGCCTACATTCTGGAGAGAAAGGGCTAATGGCATCCAGCTGAGCTATTATATGAACACACACACCATAGGGGAGTCAGACAAGACATTCCTGAAGTAAGGGAGAAAGAGTAATTGAAATCCTTCTAAGAAGGATGAGTATGAAAACATGACATGTTTTTTGATAGTAACCTCAAGGGCTTTTGGGGGAAAAAAAAGAATATAAGACCACAAGCGATATTCACAGAGGCAATTTGATTTCATGAAATGAGTGTGTACTTAGGGGTCAGACAGAGCTGGATGAGAATGCCAGCTCTGCCACTTACTATTTGTATGAACTTGGGAAACAACACCTCTCTAAGCCTTCATTCTTTTATCCATAAAATGGGAGCAGAAAATGCTTGACTCACAGAATCCTTATGACAGTAAACCATAAAATGCTTCACACAGTTTCTGGCACACAGAAGGCCCTAGCAAGTCTCCTTTCCATACTTCCCTTCCACTGCTTATGATAAATTATATTTTCTTGCTTGAATCAGATTTGTTCAGTAACAACTATGGTGCCTGCATTGCGGAATGTTTGGGAGATACACTAGAACTCCTCTGGTGGAATGCTCACCGTACAAGATCTGGATTCCCTAAGGTCAGGGTCCTCTTCCTGTAACTGCTCTATTCAGGTTCAAGTGTCACCTGGCTCTCTCCACATTCCCCAGGGGGAACTGGAGCTCAGAGAACCAGTGCGAGTGCGAATATTCTGGCTCCTATTTCTTGTGAGTGATAAAGTCCTTTTTCTCTGACCCAGGAGTCTTGTGTCTTCTGCTCACACCATGAAACTGAGGCTGGCAAACTTGTTTGCTTGAAAATAGGGTAAAATCTCAAAAACCTCACAGTGCTTAATGACTGTTGTTAAAAATTAGAGGCAGGGGTAATGTGATCATATGATAAATGAAATGAATAAGCCTCCCCTCCCATACACACATACATATATTCAAATCAGGGCAGTTTTTAAAAATCCTATACTTAATATAGGGAAACCTGATTTCAAGGACATAGGGTGTTTGACACAATGGATATGAGTCATTGTCTGTTGAGTCACTCTAATTGGCAATCTTGCAGCTGGAATACTCATCACCAAGAGCCAGGTCATATGTTGATGGCAATGAATTCTTCCTTAATTTAAAAAAAATGAAGAATTCAAATAAACCATTGTGAAATGTGCCTTGGCCCTCCCTGCCTCCAGTGGGTCAGTTAGGCAAATCCTCCTACCTAGTCACCTAACTGGGAGGCCGACTATGAAATAAGACTGGTCTGAAAATCCCTACCAATATTTCTTTTATAATCGAAAGTCCTTTTTTCCCTCCAATCTAGGCACTAATATATTCAAAAAAAGAATAGTAGCATTCATATCTGATGTCAGCTTTAAAGCTCCCCTTAAGGCCTCTTAGCCATCTCCTGCCATCAAATTCATTAGTTGAAAGAAAATAAAGGTAGAAGAAGGAGGAAACAGGGGTGTGGGGATAAAAGATGAAAATGGGGCTGTCTTTCATAGAGGATTTCTAAAGGTCTTTCCTAGGTAATGATGTGCCCTTACCTGCACCTTTGTCAATCTCCGGCTTCCTCGAGTGCTTCTCCTCCTCCGTGCTGCTAACACCAGACTCAGTGTCATAATGCCCGTGGCCGCCAGGTTCCACAGCCTCAGCGACAGTCTGTCCAACTGATTGGAGATCATAGGAAATATCAAAAGGCATAAAAACAGGTCATGTGAACATTGCTCAGCTATTTCACATCCTTTCAGCAAGTGGAGTTAATTTTAAATATTCACATTAAAATGTGACCTTGTTTTTAAAAAATCTATGAAGATTAAATTGCTTCCAAGCCGTGATTTCAAAAAGGAAAACACAATGGCAGATCATGAAGTAAAGAACTGCATGCAAAGAAATACTTAAAAAAGACAACAGCCAGAAGCAGGGACAGATCAGCTAAATGCACATGCAATGAAATGATGGAAAACGAGGTTTAGTCACCTTTTCCTTTCAAGAAACGCACGTTATGGCTTTTATAATGCCAGTCATCACTGCTCTTTAAAGTTGCTAAGACTACCAGAGCTAACTATACTATGAGTATTTCATCCATTAGTAGATTTTAGTGATTTGACCTCAATATTCACTCCATGTGGACAGAGCAAAAAAGCTAGTGCGTGATTCCTATATATTTGACAGTAAAAGCTGTTGTAGAAATTCCTGTTCTCTACAGCTGATAACCAGCCATGGAACTTGAGAAACACATGACCTAAGTTCAAGTCTCATACTCCATACTATCGGTGTCAACTTCAGTTAAGTTCTTCGACCTAAGCCTAAGCCTCAGTCGTCCATCTGTCCAAAAAAGATATCTACTTAGTAGTTATTGGAAGGATTAAATAAAGTATATATGTAGTGCATGTTTGTCTTTCACTTTTGGCAGGTTGCCTAAGCACTTAATAAATAATAGCTATGATGATGATGAGCATGTCTATTATAAGAATTATCACCCAGTTTGGCATGATTCTAGGCAACACTATAATATCAATTAGATTTATCTTTAATTTCTGACATGTACCTGTCTACATCCCTTACCTACCATCTGATGATCCATGTGCCTAATCCCTGATACCTATCATTACACCACCTTCTGGTTAATTCAAATTCACTCAAATAACACTAGACCCAAATCTGCCCTCCCAGATAAGAACAGATCTCCAAAACACCCTTTCCTCCCTCCCACTCTCCCTTCCTCCCTTTCTTCCTTCCCTTCTTTTTTTCTCTTTTTCCTCTCACATATTCTGATTCAATTGATCCAAAGACTGTACTTCGAGAAAAACAGAACTAGAATGTGGTCTCTTGATCACTTTAAGGTGAATTGCTAAGGGGTAATTAGTTACTTACTGATTCATCTGTGTTTGGAAGCAAATAGTGAAATGTCTGCTTTTGGGGAAAAAAATGGAATGACTTCACTTTATTAAGCTTGAGAGAACAAGCATGGAAAAGAAAAGAGGTACATCAAATAGTTCAGATGTATTCTATTTGAAACATTTTTGAACATCAATTTTCCTCATTCATCTGATAACCAAATAAAAAAGATTTTTACAATAATATAGTTTAGAGATGACATCAACTCATGACAATTAGATTATAGTTGGGTTTGTTATCAAGTAAATCTTTATTCTGGGAACTTTATAAACATTGTACATATAAATTAAATATCACCTTGCCCACTGTAATAATGTTAACAGTATATAACTAGCAAGTTTAAATAAGCAGTGTTTTAGATCCTTGTGTATAAATCTGCTTGGCTGATTGAGCAACAGAAATCCCAAAAATGGTAGGACAGGGGAATGGGAGCAAGTCTGATTTCATAGCAATGACTTGAAGTTCTGTTTCATCAGAGACTATGAGACATCTGGGTTTTTTTCCAGGTAGCCATAGACTATAAATAAATATGGTTTATCATCCAAATATCAAATCATTATGTTATACACCTAAAATAATATAATATACATCAATTATACCTCAATAAATTTTTTAAAGAAATACAGTTTACAATAATAATAATAATAAATAATAATTAAAGCAAACAATTAGCAGCTATTGAGCCAAAGACTATTCTAAGAAGCCAAATGGTACTAGCATAATTTGGAAATTACAACTCACTCAGAATGGATAGTGAAGCATGTAGTCCCTCTGTCTCAGGACTGTCCTCACCACCGGGCCACATCTGCTGGTTTGGCCCTGGAGGGTTAGGCTTTGGAAGTAGATGAGAAGGCTTTTGGAAGTGGATATAGTTAGGTGTTGCCTGCTTCCGCTTCAGCAAGAATGGGACCTGGCCTGAGCATCAAGGATTGATTAGGTGTGAGACCAGAAAAGGCCTCCCTTGATCATTTTTTTTTTTCTCTCAGATGTTCTGAAACTGAAACTTAAAAGCAAGAACTTGGCCAGGGTCTAACCTTGAGGGTTTCCACCTAGAGGAAAGGAGGACTGTGCTCGCTGAGCCCGGCACACCAGCCCTGTGATACAACACTTTGTGTCCTTAACTACTTAGCCCTTCACCCCCTGAGGCTCCTCTCCTTCCCGCTCTCTAAAGATGACCATTGAAAGCAAAGGTAACTGTCCGTTCTCACAGCCTTCAAAGCAAAACGGAAGAGGCTCCCACAGAGCTCTTAGAAAAGCGCCTTTTCCGCTCAAATGATATAGACTATTTTAAGATGTTTTTAAAATACCAAAATATTATTATCTGATAATGTTAGCTTTTTTATTATGAAAACAAACATATTTAAAAATAATATATACAGTACTTTCCTTAAATAGGGGAATAGTACATATTCTTACTTAAAGCTTTAAAAGATTATAAAGTACAAAAAAGAAAACAAAAATTTTCCTAGTTTCACCACTCAGAAGTACTAGTTAATATTTGGGTGAATCTCTATGTATCTTTTTTTATTCTCTTCTTAGTATAGGTAGCATTTTGTACCCCATTTTATTAATTTAGCAATCTATTGTGGCTATTTCCACATATCATTACATAAAAAAAGATTCTTCAGAATTACATAGAATGTTCTAAGTTTTTACTAAAATTTGGTTAACCAATTGCCTGATGTAGAATATTGAGTTATTTCCATTTGTGTGTGTGTATGTGTGATTATAAAGCTATTTTAAATACCACTTATAATCATTTTTGTATTTTTTCTGACTATTCCCTTTGGGCAAATTCCTGGAATTGGACTTGCTGGCTCAAAGAGCATATATTTAGAAGCTTTTGATAGATGTTTTTTTATATGTTCTTCAAAAAAAGGAGGTATCAACAAACAATTTCACCTAAATGATGGAAGGCCATATGTCCCTGTGCTTTCCCAACAATATCACAATTTCCACCAATTCTTTCTATATTTGATAATTTCGTAATTCAAGACTGGTGGCAAGGATATCATTTTCCAATATTAGTAGGGTAGCTTTCTAAATTCACGCCCTCTTCTCTGCTTGTTTTGAAACAAAACAAACTGAAACTGATCCCATCTCAAAACATACTAATAACCCTGAGCAATTTAGAAGACAATTTTGCCAAGAACTTTTCATCTGAACCTTAAGAATGTAAGAAGTCTATAAAGGTAAAGATCTATCCAAGTTTATCTCAAGTTCCCGGTGACCTTGAATATCACACGCGTGTGATTCAATCGTTCTTTGTGTAGCCAATCAATTACCTTCCCAGCAAGTCACCAGGACAAACTTCATGACTAAACACTGTCTATCTACGCAGGAAAGATGCTCCCACCTTACCCCCGGCGTTGAAACATGGCCCACAGCAGCCCGGGGTTAACTACCAGCTCAAGCCCGCAGCTGTTCAGAGATAACAGCTGCAGAGACGGCTAACGTCTGTCCTTCACACAGTATAGAATAGTACAGAATCATCTTTCTAAAACATTCAGATCATGGCATTTGGAGCTCAAACCTTTCCAATGGCTTCCCATCTCAGAATCAAACCCTCCCTATGGCATACAAGTTTCTCCCTCTGCCTCATCTTCCACCACTTTCTGGTTCATCTGTTAGTTTGCATCTGTCACACCAGCCCCCCTTCCGGATCCTTCACTCAGCAATGGTGCTCCCGGTCTAGATCCTTGCATTTTCTTCCCTCCGCTTCCTGCAAGCTTTCTCCAGCAGAGAGGCTCTGCCCTGTACTTCATTCAGCTCTCTGCTCAAATGTCCCTTCCTCAGGGAGGCCATCCCTAAGATACCACCCCTTCCTCAAACCATTACTCCGTCCTCTTACCCTGATTTGTTTTTCTTCTACACTTAGTCCAGAATACCCCATTACTTGTTTATTTTTCACATGTCAGGCGTCTCTCTCACTAGAACATAAACTCCAATATGGACAGGGACTTCATTATGTTCACACTAAGAACAGTGGCATAAAGCAGATAACCAAAAAACTATTTATTGGCAGAGGCAATCTACTGGAACAAATAACTACGTGCTTTCACAATTCACCCAGAAATTGCATTTAGACCACAACTCACAGCACATGATCGTCTCGTTCTTTCATCAGGACCATCTAACTTGCCTGCATGGCGATTAGACTGCATAGGACTTTAGCCGTTACATTACCCAGGTTTAAATTACCTGGCCAAGCACTATGACATCTTCTCATTCACATATAGAAGTATAAAGTGCCTGCTTCCATATGCATTTTACTATATACTTAATATTACCGCATTCTATTCTTAGTATTTTATTTATATTTGTAATGTATAAATTATATTAACTTCACAAATTAATCTACCTAAATTGTCCCACTATTAGAACATAAAGCAAAGATCGTGTCACAGTGCATTGAGACAGCTTAAACTGAAGATAACAGAGAAAAATAAACACATTAAAATAACACTATGCCCTATGATACTGCATTACCTCCCAAGGACACTGTCCCATTGTAGCCAGCAATAATAATCTTTTACTTTATCCACTTCACTGCATATAACACATCTTTTATATCAATTCACCTGATTTGTTGGTGAACTAGACAAAGCCCAATTAAGTGAGACAAATAAAATAGAAGGAAAAATATCACTTTATGTTATCAATCTGAAAAGTACAAAGGTATTGAACAGAGAACTTTACTACTGTATCCACTGCTATGATCTTAAGTGAAAACGATTCAAATTAAGTTGTATTCGTTTGGACACTATAAAACATCCCTAACTGAGTGTAATTTTATAGCCCACAGACCTGTTCCTGACATAATCACAGAGCATAATTCAGCACCATACAAATCTGAGAGAGAATCTTTTACACATTATCTCAGCCCCCATTTTGACCTGAGGTTCTAATCAGAGATCTAAATAAAGTAATATGCATTTCACTCTTTACCATGCCTTCTGATCGAATGCGGCGTGGTCACTTACATGACCTTCTCTTCAAGCATTAACTTTGGTTCCAACCTTCCCTCCCTGAGCCATCTAACGGAAGACTCCATTAAGAAAGAAGAGCTAGCCATGACCTCTTTGCCTGGCATCAGGCAGGTCTAGACCTGGTTTATTTTATCTGAAATTTTCTTAGAAATATTTATTCATATAAGGGACTTTGAGACTATTTATGACCCCTCTTCATCCGTTAAAATAAATATTTACAAACTCATTGTATCATTTCCTTGAATACACTTAAAAACATCGACACTCAAGAATTATAATCTATGCATCCTTGGGTTTTGATAGCATTAATCCTTCTACATCATTCTGGACATTTTACATGTTTTTAAATCTATTAATGTTTTATTTTCCACTGTACTTTATTCCCTCTGCCTCTGCCCCTCCATAACCCAGAAATTTTATTCTTTTGTGGAAGATGGGTCATAGAACAAATCTATCAGTTCTTGCACAGAAGGCAACATATTTTTAAGAAAATTTGCAAAGTTATAAAATACTACAGTAATACAGTAGATACCATGTACAGTGAATAAGAATAAAGTACAGTTATGTGTGCTAATATGAAAAGGTATGAAGATACAGTACTAAGTTAAAAAAAGGCAAGTGGTAAAACAAAATGTATCATGTTTCCATCTGTCTATAAAAATAATATATGTATATCTATAATATATGAATACATTTATATATGTGTATAGAGAGAAAATTTTCTAGAATCAGGCCTAAAATGTATTCTCCATGCTTATGACTCTGTTGCATGGGAAAGAGTAGAGGTGGGGTAAGGGAAACTAGCTTTCTTTTCATTCTCTCTGTTCTATATTGTTTAAACTTTTCAACCAATCCTTTGTAAGAAAAAAATTTTATCAAAAGTCTTAATATGTGATTCAGAAATTACACTCTTAGGAACCTAGCCTAAGAAAATAATTACAGATTTTAAATTACCTTAAGTAATAAGATATTAGAGTACTATTCATAATAGTGAAAACAGGGAAAAATATAAATGTCAATAATAGGGAAATGGTTACATTATTAAAAAAACACAGAAAGGGATAACACAGACATTGAACATATTTATAAAATTACATAATAATATAAAAATGCTTATGGTATAAGAATAAAAAGCAGGACACAACATTTTATAAAAAATATGACAACGTAACTTTGTAAACCCTAAGTTTAGAAATAAAAAAAACCTGACCAAACATTGAAGGTTATTTTTGTATGTGCGCTAAGTTTGTGGGTAATTTTTTTTAAATCTACTTTTCTCTATATTCTGACTGTTATTTCATGTTATGTCATAAGCTGTTAATGAAAAATAAACACTGACAAAGAGACCTGCTACATTTATTAAAGCTTAAGAAAGATTAAAAAGTCACAAACCTTGCCATCTAGTGTTGAACCTGCCTTCATAAAAAGATAACGAAATGCTTTAGAATTATAGACATTATCAAGTCAAGAACATAGACTTCCCATAATATGTAAGAAAAATGATAAACCTACACACTTTTCATTTCACATCCAGAAAACAACCACCTCACTGTCCTCCAAGTGGCATGATCCTAGTCCCATGTTTTTGCTATTCCATCCGTCACCTCAATACAGCCTCCACTACGTGAGTCTCACTTAACAAAAAGATGTCTTTGTATACAAGTCCAGGGAAACAATCTAGTTTCCTGAAGAGGAAGTGAAAGAAATAACAATGTCACCGTTCCTACTGACCTTGAACATCTCTACCTTTCTTGGGCAGCAGCTTGCCAAATTGTACAAATTTCCCAGATTGCACATTATATGTTCCAGAACTGAACAATGAAATCCACGATCGAAGACTTGAACTATTTTATAAAAGGGTTTCAAATATATTTTAATAAGAATCTTAACTCATATATGGAAAAACCCCTTTGACAATCTCAGAGGTCTTTAATCCCAGGGCAGAAGTTGGCAAGCTTTTTCTATTAAGGGCCAGACAGGGAATTCTTCGGGCTCCGTGAGCTATGAGGAGGTCTCTGCTGCAATTACTTAGCTCTGCCCTTGCGAAGCAAAAGCAGCCGTTAATAATATGTAAGCAAACGCACATGGCTCTATTCCAGTAAAACTTTATTTTCTGACACTGAAATTTGAATTGAATTTTTCACGTTACCACGTATTATTCTTTTGATTTTTTCAAAAACCACTGAAAAATTTTAAAAACAAACAAAAAATTCTGATAACATTCTTAGCTCACAGGCAATGCAAAAGAAGAAAAAAAGGTGGTAGGCCAGATGGGGCCTGTGGGTCGAAGTTTGTCAAACTGTGCATTCCAGAGTTATTTGAATTTGCTACATCCCGCTATCTAGAATGCTTTTATCCTCCTCCATTTGATCTTAAAAATCATATCTGACCTTTGAAGCCTTCCTCAAAAAGATCCTTCACAAAAACATTCAAGGTGTACTTAACCAAATGGGACTTCCCCCTTCTTTGGAAACGCGTCGCATTTGTACCTTCTCTGGTTTTATGAATGACTACTGACCTTTGTCCAATTATTGGTGTGCCAAGCCTTCCTCTTATCATGTGATGGGAGACACCCTCTCTTACACATTTCTTATTGACCATGGTGCCCTGCACATAGCAGAAGGTGAATAATAATGATTGAATTGAAAGATAACTACTCAACATCCTCAATTCCTAGATGTAGGCCCCAGTGGTTTCATAACAGCTTTTAAGGTCCTAAAAAAAAAATGTTAGAGACATTAAAAGTATGCATAAGCTTTAAAACAGATGATTTTAGTAATATTAAAATGTGAAAACAGATTTTATCTTGGACTCAAGAAGAATGCCTACCATGCTGGGACAGGAGACAGATGAGAGAGAACAGGGGAGAGAGAGGAGAGACAGGGCACAGGACGCTACGTGAGAGCCAAACACCTGGCAGGCACGTTCCAGCTGGCCACAGGACACAACTTGGTCCCTTAACTGTCCCCCTAAAGTTGAGAAAGGTAGCAGACCTTCCACATGTCTGAGGTCATGGGGCCTGATTATTGTAGGACACTCTTTGCTGTTCCCACGTCAAATGGGACCATCCTGCATACTCACCCAGAGACCACTGAGTCAGGAAGTCACTCAGAGTTTTCTACAAAACTGTCATATTTTTATCTAAATTTAAATTTCTAATTGCACAGATACAATAGAACAATCTTAAAAGCCGGAGTCACTCTGTTTGAATTCAAATCCTAGGAATGCTTCTTAGGAGCTATATAATCTTGACGGCTTACTTAACCTCTCTGAGCCACTATTTCGTCCCCTGTGAAAAAAAGACATGATGATAAAAGAACCTAACTCAGGGGATACTGGGCTGTTGTAAGGAGTAGATGAGTTAATATATGTAAGTGTTTTGGACTGGCACATAGTAAGCACCTACCAATGTTAGTAGCTGTGTGTGTGTATGTATATATAAGTGCATACGTAGTTACGAACAAATAGTATTTCTAGTATTAAATCACCTCTAAAAAGCCACACATACCCTTGCCTTCAGACACATGTTGTGTTTTATTTGATTCTTGAGATAGAATTACCACAAGAAGGAATTTACAGAAAATAGGAAACAAGCTATATAAGATTTATCAAGTAACTTTTAAAATGCATAGAAGGAAAAGAGCAAGCTGAAAATACATGTATGATTATGTGACGAAGAGAGAAATAATTTGAAAAAAGTTGAATGCCTCTGGCATTATCACAGTAGTATTTCCCAAGCTTTGGCAGAAATGCAAAGACCAAAATCAGCTTCCATGCATGGGAACAATGGCAGGTCAACTCAATGGCCATACTTACCATCTTGTTCCACCCTATGGGGACCTGCCTTTTTGTCCTTCACCTTAGCAGTGTTTCCTTCCCAAAGCTTACTCTTATCCTTTTCTTTTTCTTCCATGGAAACATGTTCCCTGGACTTCTCAGATAAGCCCTCTGCAATCACCCGGGTTCCGTTCTCCATTTCTTCTTCAAGAACACTCTCCAAGCATTCCTCTATGGGCAGAGGCTTGGTGTCTACATCTGCTGTTATTATTTCTTGGTCTTCAATTTCAACTTCTAAGTAATCCTCAGTTGGAAGGTGGGATATTCCTGGCTCATCATTTTCACTCAACTCCTGAGAAGATGAACTTCTGGCACTTCTGTTGGGACTGTTTCCAGCGTGGGCCTCCCTATCTTCCACGGCAGATTCATCATCACTGCAAATAGAACACGGCTGACTTCTGGATGAGGATGAGGAAATAGTTTTTATATCTAAAAAATAAAAATGATGACATCACTGTTTTTCCAAAAAGCAATTGGTTTTAATTGTGGGAATTGGGTTAGTAATAATCATACTAAAAATTTTTAATATAGGTTGATAGATTTAGTACCCTTTTTACATATATTGCACATAATTGTCAAGATAAAGAAAAACCTACATAATCTGTGAGTCTCTGGAAGTTTTCTTTAAAAAAAATTTATTTATTTATTTGAGAGAGAGAGAGAGATAGTGAGCTAGCAGGAGCTGGGGGGAGGAACAGAGGGAGAGAGAGAAGCAGCCTCCCCGCTGAGCAGGGAGCCGGACTACACAGAGCGCCATCCCAGGACCCTGGGATCATGACCTGAGCCCAAGGCAGACGCTTAACCAGCTGAGCCATCCAGGTGCCCCTGTAGAAGTTTTCAGTAGGAAATCTCATTGAACTGAAAACCAACTATATTTATTTCTTTATTTTTGAAAGCCACTGTACTGGAAAGCCTTTCTATCTATTTTATTGTAGAAGAAACCGAATAATCTTACTTGTTCAGTGAGAGTACTTATTCATCAGCATCCTGAGTAGCCACAGCACTCTCCGTGCATAAAATTTCAAGTTTTATCTACTCTAACACCAACCATACCCAGCTAGCAAGGTGTACTAGAAAGATCGATGCATTTGCATAACACCAAGACCCTTTAAAGATATTTTGAGGTGATGCTTGTGTGTGTGTGCTTGTGTGTGGGAGGACATGTTGTCTTATTTCAGGTTCTCCCCAAGCAGACGCTGAGGTCAGGAGTCACGTGCAAGTGATGTACTAAGGATATGCTCCAGGAGAAGCCCCTACAGGTGTGGGGGAAGCAGGGCAGGGCAGGGAAGAAGTCAATCAAGGGAGCTATTTCAAGCAACAGCTGCACCTCAGCCTGATCCTACAGGGACCTCTGAGGTCTAAATTATATTAGAATTTTTCCTCCCTTGAGGAAGGAGTCAGGCTTTCATACTCTGCTCCAGTCAGACGTGGCTGCCCGGCCCCCCCAGGGGGAGGTAAGCTCCTTGGCTCTTTCAGGCTCTTTGTGCAGGCGGGCGGATGAAGCAGCTCCGAGCCCAGGGCTGTCCTCTGAAGAAGGCAGAGGGTGCCAGAGCTGGGAGATGGGCACATGGAGTCAGTAAGAGGGCTTCTAGGAGACGGAGGCCGTGTGCGGATGGGACGGTGCGGATACGCAGACTAGATTTACCAAAGCCAGAAATGGTTCCGTACTTACTACCCAAAAGCACTTTCAAAAATCTCCAAGAAAGCCACCTACACACTGAATCTCTGGAAGGAAGACGCACAGCCTGAAAGTCGTGCCGTATGCTGGAGGCCAGAGAGTTACAAACGTGCTTTTGAGTTTTTCACCCACAGATCTGTGTTTACAATAGTTTTTTATAGAATATATTTTCAAATGAAATATCCTACACTTAAATGCTGCCTAGCTTTCTTGTGTTCTTTTCTCTGTGTGCTCCTTACTCTTTTCTCTGTTTTTGCCATTTCTGCTTGGCAGCTAGATGGCTGTAGCAGCTGACACAGACTTTAAGGGAAGAAATACCTGTCTTTCCTCTTACCCTTTTCCTTCACACCCTCCAGCCCAAATGACTCTCCATGACAGGGCTGAGAATTTTAAGTATAGTCACAGAGACTTATCAGAGTTTCCACAAAGATTTCAGAGATGCTACCCAGCAGTAAAAAAACAAACTCTAAAAAGCCTGCAAGCAACAGAACCCCTTAAGTACAATTCCATTTGTTCTTATCTCCCAACTACCTTGACGGGCGTCAGATGACCACTGTCTCTCAAAGGAACACGTACTTTAACCACTCGTTATCTCCATTTCACAAAATCTGTCTCTCAGTAGGGAACACAGCAGATCAAGGACAGTTGTTCTCGATCTTATTTGTACAACTTCAGAAACTTTAGGGACTATGATCTCACCCTCTCTTAAGCATCTCATAATTTTTTTAAAGAAAAACAACTCCTATTTGCTAGTTGTTCAATCAATGGCTCACATTAATTGTACAATTAGCTAGAATGCAGTATTATTCTTCTTCTGCACTCCCAGAAATATTCTTATCTTCCATCTTTAATATTGATAAAGAGACTCTCACTTTTGGCCCTGAGAGTTGTTCACACAATAAGAAAAACGAGTGTTCCTCCACCTTTCTTTTGCAGCTTCTATTAATTGTGTTATTTTATCTCAAAAGGCTGAAACACACTCTGGTTCATTTTGAGTCAGTTCCTTAGAGAAGAAAGATCAGAAGAATGAATGGCCTTCAAGAGGCAAGGGTACCTGACCTCCCATATAAACTCATTTCAGTTTTCCAATTTCTCTCTAACCTTGCTGTGCAATTTAGTTTCCTTCTCATTTCTTTCTCTCATTTTCATGCAGACACCGGAGCAAGACTTTGCCTACAAGTAAAAGCTCAGAATGTTTCAGGGCCATGGAATGGGATTTTCAACACTAATTTTATTTATTGTCTTAGAAATGAAGCAAGTTTTTATATAGAAATTTTTGTCTAAAAGAACTTTTTACATTAAAGAACTTTGAGGGCACACACGTAATTTTTCTGTCACTAAGAAGGAAAAAATTATCTTGAAGGCGTGTTAGTAAGCAACTCTGCTCCCACCCAATTCTATTTGCCTCTCCGCGGCTCCCTGCAGGTATCGAAGCTAAAAGCACCTGCTCTTGGTCTTTGTGGTAAAGAAATGATGTGCGCTCTTTGGTGCGGCGCCATGATTCCATGCCCTACGTGATCTCTGTCCGCCCTGCACACTCGATCAGTCTCCAAACCCTTCACTGTCTTCTCTCTTCATGTCGCTGATAACTATTCCTTCTTTTGCATCACTACTATTTCACAAACATGAGACTGAGAGAAAATAATATGTTCTTCTGTAAAATAAAACTAGGTGTTTCAATCAGGACTCAGCTGCGGACTGGCTCTGACTTTGGCTATTCCACTGAACCTCTCTAAGCCTCTGTTTTCTTGACTCTAAAATGGGGCTAATTCCCTCTGTAAGTCATTGTAGAAATTACATGACACAAAATCAAATAATGATTTCTTTATGAATTCCAGTCTTTCCCCCTCTATGAAATCATACCTGTTGAGTATAGTCTAATACATTTCTTTCTTTGCGATTTCACCCTGTGCATTATATGAAGAATAGTAATTGCAGTGACTGCTGAGGAAAAATAAATAAATTAAAACTTGATTATGATTATGTATGCACCTACTGTGTACCAAACCAGGAAGTAAGCACTTTACAAATATCTCATTTAATCCCATGGAACAGCTATCTTCTTTTTCTAGATCTAGAAAGTAAGGGGGGTACCTGGGCGGCTCAGTCGGTTAAGCATCCATCATCTCAGGGTGGTGAGATCGAGCCCTGCATCAGGCTTCTCGCTCATCGCAGAGTCCACCTGAGATTTTCTGCCTCTTTCTCTCTCCATCTACCCCTCCCCCCGCTCACACTCACTCACTCTCTCTCTCTAAAATAAATTAATTAATTTAATTAAATTTAAAGGCCCAGAGGAGTTAAATAATACCTAATGCCCATTAGCTATAAAGTAGCAAGTTTTGCAAAACTTTTTTTTTTTTTTTTTTTTGTAATGACTCACTGTGGTAAAACCAAGACCACTCTACTTGCCAAAAGGCCTTCAAACAGACAGCCCCCACTGTCACGGACCTACTCTTGCTTCTCTTAACTAACTTTGCACTGTTCCCACCCCAGTACGACAAATGGAAAATAGTTCTCTCCAAGACATCAGAACTCATGGAATTCAGCCTGTCCTCCCTTTTATATCCCTAGTGGTCATTCTCACCACTCACACATCTCAACCACTCACACATCCACAGTCAACACCGGTTCAGCAAACTCAGGATGAACTCTGCTCTCCCCTCTCATTACTGAGGTTCTGAGGCTGTTCTTTACCTTTCTACCCACTTCCAAAGATTCATTCATTAAATGCATATTGAGCATCTCCTATGTGTCAGGCAATGTGCTTTGTTTTAAGGACACAGTAGAGAAAAAGGCAGGCCAGGACCCTGCTTCCACAGAGATTACACACTCTAGACAGGCACGGCCTCCTTTTCCACGAGCATGACAAAGCAGCTGTGCGTGTTCACTCAGGTGTTTGCTCATTCTCCTTACGGTGACCGCGACCATGGACAGCTCTCTCAGGAATGGCTGTTACATTCTCACTGCAACCACGTTGTCTGTTTTGAACCAATTGTAAGTCCTGACCTTAGTTTTGAATCATTTCCTCACCCGTTGCCACAGAGCATGGTTTTATTATAGTTTAAACTCACCATTTTCTCCATTAGCATCCTGATTTTAACTACTTTGTTTTGGGTTCACTAGCTCGATGCCCCATGAATACTTTAAGTGCACAAATGCAGTACAAATATGTAAATTCAGTTAAAAACAACTAGTTTTCACCCCAATAACATACCATACATCCCAACCCCATGGATCCAATACTCTTCCAAACTCTAATATAAATTGCTTCTCTCTCCCATTCTTTAGTCCGGGGGTTCACAGCAAAATCTGCATGGATGCTGCTCCTATTGTCTTCAAATTGGCCATGATACATGAGTTCATACGTCCTGCTGTTACTCATATTAATAGTTCTATCTTGATTATACACATGAACTCATAAAAATCTGTTTATACTTTGTATTAGATACTGTGGTTTAGTCAATATTTTCATATACAATAATGCCTAATTAGACAAGTGCTGTGTACTCAAAAATATTGTAGAATGAATGTATGCTTAATGAGAATAAAAGTGGAAATCATTAAATTCCAGCTATAAACAGTAACTAGTTATTTGTCTTAAAGGAGAGCATATGTCCTCACACTGATAATTCATGACTCAATTCATCAATGAGACAAATACACACATTACTTTGTAAGAACAAATATCTACAGGTAAATGCAGTTCTAGCAGGAGGAGACAAAAAAAATGGAAAAAGCTTAAAAGTTCTTCCATATCTACCTTTAATTGCACTTTTTTAAACATTAAAATGAATACTTAAAAAACTGAGAATATAATCAAATCCTGTGTCACACTATGCTGCCTAAGTCCTTTTACATTTATCCACTAAGATTAAGATTTTATTGGGTCTCTCAATAACACCTTTGCTGTGTACAAGACAGATTCAAAACTGCAGAGAAATACCTCATAGGAAAGTGTTTTATGTGGACTAAAAGATGACTCTGCATTTAAAGCCATGAAAGCCTGAGAGTCATGACTTCCTACTTCAATAATCAAAATGTGAATATGGATTAAGGAATTCTTACCATTCAGAAAAATTAAAGTTTGACTAATCGTGCAAAAAAAAAAAATCACATGTATAGATGCTGACCAGAAGGCCCATCTACAGTCTTCCCCTAGTCCTTCTCTTCAAGGAGCAGTCAAGTTACACTGAGGTCCACAGAATGTGGTTTCATAGCACCTATAATTTCAACATGGAAGGAGCAGCCTCCCCTCATGTGCTTTTCTTCAATAGCCAGGCCAGGAAATGAAAAGTGAGATTCTTGAAGTCAATAAGTCAAGTAAATAGAATATTTTTTGTGACTCTGGAATTTTGAAAGTCTATAAGGCCTGTTTCTTCAACAGACTGGAAAATACAACAAGTGAAGTACTATCTTTCTTACTTGAAAAAGCATTTGCTTTAATTCTTATATTCTATTTTTTGCAATTCTGGGAAGAGATTCTCTCTCTCTCTCTCTCTCTGAAATCTTTGTCATAAGAAGCTATTGATGCTTTACCTCTTACTCATAAGCATTATCATCCAAACTGTCCATAAAAGTATAAAAGTATATTCTCAGCGACATGACACTTTTCCCCTCAACCTTATAACATTCATCTATGACAATATATTTTCAACTAGTGAATTAACGCCCGGGGTTGCCAACACAAATGCAGAGAAAAGGAAGCTGTCATTCTTTTTAAACGATGGAAAGTCTCACACGTCATCCCTAAACCAGGGTGCTCTCTTCGTGGCGCTTGGTCCCTAGCAACTCATCACTCACAGGCTGCTCAGCACAGAGCATTCGTCAAGGCGAGCCACGCAATTGTTAGCTGGCAGTTTAAATGGGGCCGACTTGTCACCAGAGTGACAGCCTGGGCAATTGTTTGCCCTCTGGGAACAGGTGCAGGCAGGTTCAAATGAAACACATCCAAATACTAACAGCAAGATTCTTAATCTTGTCAATAAAAAGGATGGACCAGTGTCTCAGAGTCAGTGGTCACAATATGCCTCTTACACTTTTGAAGATGAAATACTGTCTGGCTTTTTAATAGAGTGTTCCAAGGAACCCATTGTGTCATTATCATTTTTAATACATGCTACTTTGTTTGCTGGATGAAATCTCTAATTCAGATACACCGCATGCTAAAAGGAATGTTTCTGAATAACACAAGGCCAGGTTATCAAAATCAAGGGATGGGAAATAAAAGAGCTGGGAGGTAGAGGAAAGAAACAGTAATAAGCAATGAGATTTTAAATCAAAATAATGCCAAAGTTTTAATACCAAAAATGCAAAAGAGCTCTTTAAAACGATAGCTTAATAATATCATTAATGAAACAACAAAATAAAATAGTTGGCAAATTTAATTGCTGGCTCTTAAACTTCCTATTAGTGGGCTAGATTTATATGTTCTGGTAGCTTTCACTACGTATCTCTTAAAAAATATTATATATTCTATACCCAATAATGCAGCTAGCTCTATACAATCTTTTCCAATAAAATTCTTGGTGTTAAAGCGATCAAGTAATTCCATCACATTTACAAAGTATCTTTTAGGAAATCACCTCTGAGAAGAATAACAAGGACAACATACAGTCCTAGCTTTCATAGTGTAACAATTTTGTGTTATTAACTTGTGTAATTAATTTGAGGCGTAAACTTTAACATAGGAAACAATAAGAGATAATGAATAAGAGAACAATGAATTACTGAACCATAGAGCTTTATAAAATAAAGAGTTCAGTGAAAGCTGACAGGGTAGGAGAGCGTGATGGAAGAGCAGGGGCTGAACTGAGCTAATTGCCTGGGCGCGGACAGGGAAGTCCATACAGGAAGGAGAAAGGTCCATTCGAGTAAAAGTAGAAAATGTCTGTTTTTATCTCCTCTGTTCAAAAACAAAACAAAAAACAGAGACTAGAGAATAAGATGAAGAGCTCAAGATAAGTGACTCTAAAATGCATAGTCTTGAGGGAGTAGAATCCTTTTCTTGGGGGGATTTGCTTTACTTTTAGATAAACAGATATTTTCTCATTTGAAACAATGTTATATTGTTTCTCCAAAATCCAAGCTCTGAAGTTGGGTATGGTTTACATCTTGGTTCCACCACTTTCTGGCTATGTGAGTTACTTAAGCGCACCATATCCAAGTTTAGTTATTTGTAAAATGAAGATAAAAAGAAAAAGTACCTGCTTTTTAAGATTGGTTGAAGTAAATCAGATAATTCATATAAAATATTTAGGACAGTGTTTAGCACAGGGTCTTAATAAACAATACCTTTTGGATGCCTTTCCAAACATAGGATTCCAATTATTAATTTGCAAGCAGTATTCATTTTTAATGCTAACTTATCTTTGTCATTCAATAATTATAGGTCTAAATGATGAAAGCTTTCCCTCCAAGGAAGATCCAAGTACTGCCTATATCCCTCTCTGTTTGAACATAAAAATTTATTGTCTCTAGAAAAAAAATCCATCTGATCCCAAGAAAACAAGATGATTATGCAGCACAAAAATAATCCCAGATGACCAACTATTGAACTGAATCTTCATGAAATCAACTTGTTAATTCCCCACCGTTACTGAAGAAATGGAAAATGGAGTCACTTGTGTTTTGAACCAGTTATATTTACATGCAAACACATTTTCAGTTCTGTTCCAGGTTCAAGTCACTTGTATAATTTCTTAAAATTTGATTCATGTGACATCACTTTCCCATAGAATTCTTTAACTTTCTCTATGTCATGTAGGAATATAAACTTAAATCCAATATTCACACTCAAATTGAGAAAAAAAAGCTTATATATTAGGCATGTCTGGAAATAAAATGTAAGTATTAAGAGAAATTATAGAAAAGGCCTAAGACTTTATAAAAAAATATTTCAATGCCTGACCATTAATCTTTAGTGGATCTTTCAACTACAATAAAAGTGATAACAAATCTTTCCAAGTTTACTAATAGCGAACATCATTCTAAATTTTCACATCGTGCTTCATTCTTTGCTTTGACTGTCAGGAAACTCAGGGTTAAATTTTTAGTTCAAGCTTAGTGATGGTCCCATCTACAGTTCCTAGTAAAATTATCTTCTCTTTTACTCTGAATAATTTCTGTATTTTCTTGCCTTGTGTATGTGCACATGAAATTTTGGAATAGGTTTGCTTCAATTCTTTCTTGAAGAGAGTGGAACTAAAATATTTGCTTTTATAATTACTTGGTTACTGAATTTACTCTCATTTTATATTATCCCAATATACTCCTTGAATTCAAAATTTTGAATTGTATACAGAAAAAAAATGTTGAGAAGTGGAAAAAATGGGGGAAATGGACAGCAATTCAAAAAGTCATCAAATGTAACCTTATTCTCTAGCCCAAAGCAAACTGCAAAGACATACATGTACTTAAAAATGACAGAGTTACTGTTATAACTAATAAATGCCTTCAGTGTACCAGGAAAGATGTCTGATTAACTAAGAATCACATATCCTTGGCCAAACCCTTTTATGGGACAAAGCAGGAAATTAGTTCCTTCTTTGATTGAACATTATTTCAGGGAACTAAGGTCTTTAAAAAAGTCTTAAAATGTTTGAGATATGCCTCAGATGATAAGGGTATCTTCCTCTGCCTGAAAACCTTTCTATATTGTCCCCCTGAACATTCAGAGTCATTTTCGGCTTGAACACTGTGAGGAAGCCTCCTTTGCCAAGAGCGATAATCCTTCCATGAAACTAAGATGCCAGCATCCTGTGTGCAAGGTAAGTGAAGACAAAAACATGAACCTCGGGCAGGAATCTTCAACTTTCCCTTTAACTGAATGGGAGCTACTTTTCATTGTTCCAAGGCTACAAAATGGTGTGCGTGCATGCGCATACACGTGGGGTGTGTGTGTGTAAGAGGAAATACTTAGGGATTAAAAAAAAAAGTAACTTTCTAAGTAAACAGAGGACGTGTCACCACAAGCGTTATTTTCTGACCCCTGTTGAAAAATCCCAGCAAACTAAGGAAAGAAGGGATTAAGGAGTGACCCCATAAATTAGGTACCTATGGAAGCCCGATTGATCAACGCCCGCTGGTTAGGGAACCAGGCCTAAAAGAAGATCATCCCATTAAATATAAAGAAAAGAACACTAGTGAGCACCCTTGCTGAACAGCACACGTCACATGATCTGGGAACAACTTGCCTTGTTTACCCTCCTCCAGTTCACTGTCAGAGCATCCGTCACCTTCATCTTTCACATTGTCATCAGCATCCACTGCCTCCCGAGACAAGGTTTCACTCTCCTTCTCAGGGGCTAAATGATCTTTTTCATCATCTGAGGGTGACTCTGACGTCCCATTCATTTGATCATCGGCCTGTCCTTCTTCGTTAGCTTTCTCACCTTGTTTCTCCTCATCTGCTTCAAAATCTTCTTCATATTCTGAGGAAAAAAACCCACCACTGTAAGAAGGAAAACAGAATCTCTGATACTTAACCTGTTTTACTTTAATGAGAATTTTGACTCCACTAGCCTCTCTTCTCTGGGCCTCTCTTCACTTCTTTCTCCCACAATTATTGAACATGGAAAACCAACAGCAAATGATCAAAGACAGCAATCAGTTACATACACAAGAGCACAAAAGAAATAAAGCTCCAAATGACGAGCCTGAAACCTAATGAAAGTTCATTTACAAATGGACATCATCATCTACAATAACCAAAATGGACAAGAGAAGAACTTGATAGAAAACAATAAATCAGAAATAAATTAAAAATGAAGAGAACAGGATTATAATAATGAAAGTTAATTTGGAGACCCACTGAGGTCATATTTCATATGAAGAATGTTCAAAATATTTGGATATCAAGTTAATGAATAGTGAAGTGGAAAAATTCAATTAATCAAGTCCAAAGGCCCTGAGAAGTAATACTGTGAATAGCACATTCTTTGAGAACCAAATGGACATCAAGAGAAGGCATTATGAGAGATTCTATACCTAGACCAGAACCCAAATCATATGCATTATTCATCCCTACAGTCAATGAAATAATTACATTCCAAGGATAAAAAATTCTTATAAAATAGAACATTCCTGTCACTGCCACTAATTTGCTTCATTCCCTACAGAGGTGCAACAAATCTGTAGCAGAAAAAGGAAACTGTCACATCAGATAAACTCCAGCTGTCCCTTGTGGTTATAATTTTTCACTTTTCATATTTAATTGTTCCCCTTTTTCCTCCACCAAAAACTAAAAATCTTGAAATGACAACATGCCAAGGATGGAGAGCAAAAGGATTTCATGCAGAACCAATTAAGCAAATAAACAATTATCTTTAAAATAAAAATTACAGGGGAAATAAAGCTTTCCCTATTTTGTGTGTTTTAGTTATTAGCTATTCTGGCTTCCTTGCCAGTGGTGGGGGCCTCTCAGGTAATTACTTGAGAGCTATCTACCCTGCCCCAATGAAAGAAACTTAATTTAGAAATTTATGCTATGTGCGTATGAAGAAAGCTCTGTTAATGCAGAGATTGTATGAGGGAGATGTAAGGGGGAAAGTGAAATTAGAAACTGTAACGAAGAAAGGCAAACAAAGAGAATTCATCACAAGAATGTTTTCATGAAAGAGATTTAATATGGGGAACATGAAATGCGAATTATTATCTGCAAAAGAAAATTATAAATAAGCAAGAAGATGAAAAAATTTGGTTAATACTGTATGAAAAAAACAGGAAATACTAATAAAAACAAATACTTTTATTCAAGTATTTCAGGTCAAATAATAGGATAGTCCCTCACTTGGCCCAGTCAGCTGTCAATCAGTAAGCCTTTTTGGAGAATCTTTAATGTGGAAGAAGATAAAATTGCAAGATAAGAGACACTACAATAACACAACCCCTGCCATCAAGGAATCTCCAATTTTTGTTGAGGAAATAAGATACAAGTACACAAAGGATACAGTACTCACAGTAGTTTTTACACATGGTCCTCAGTAATGCTAGTTTCACCACTACTGGGCTTGACTGCTACGGATTTTCATATAGGACTTATGTGAAACAGTGTCAAAGGAGTGGAATGGAATTTTAGAAAAGGGCAGAAAATCATTTGGAGATCATGGAAGACTCCATAAAAGGGGGACTTAAGGTTAGCCACAGAACACACATGTGCATGCTCACACACACGCACCACAGAGAAACACACGCTTCTATCACTTTGCAGATATTTGCTGCTGGTCACAGGATAAGCAGGGGGCCAAGCAGAACAGGAATGAACTGCTATAATTCCATCCATAGTGTCCCAGAGTGGTGACATAGGAGGGTTTTAGAGGCAGGCCGTCACGTGCCCAAGTCCAAGAGAAAACACTTGCTAACTATGTGACCTTACACAATTTGCTCAATGTCTTCAAGGTTCAGTTTCTTCATCCGTGACATGGTAGAGCCTGCCTCACAAAGCAGTGGTGACTGTTCAAGCACTAATCCTTCGAACAGGGACGCCTGGGTGGCTCCGTTGGTGAAGCCTCTACCTTTGGCTCAGGTCATGACCTCGGGGTCCTGGGATTGAGCCCCACGTAGGGCTCCCTGCTCAGCAGGGAGTCTGCTTCTCCCTCTCCCCCTGCTTGTGCTCTCTCTCTCTCAAATAAATAAATACAAAATTTAAAAGATATATAATCATCATCCCTGGAACATGCTTGGTACAGTGTCACGGGCAGTGCGTGTCTAATAATTATTAGGGATTAGTAGTAATATGGGGGTGGAAGGAGTTGGTCATAGACCAGGAAAAATACACTCTCATGGAGGCACCTGATTAAAATTGGAGAAGTACAAGTGTCCACAATTAGGACACAATTGCAGTTACATTATTGAAGCAGAGCATAAAATTGAAGGAATACGTAGTGAACCATAAGAATAGTCCCTACCTCCTATTTTGGAGGCGCTTCTGTGTTTTCTCTCAAAGTACAAGATCCAAAGCTGCCCTGGCTTTGCTCTACCCACTACTGTCATTACACCGAAATATCATCCCTCCGTTAACCATGAGCACTGAATTCACGTGAGAGCTCAGAGCCACCTCCTTCGTGTTATCTACTCAGGTTCTCACTCTGAGTGAACTGAGGGCATGCTTTCTGGATTCCTTTTCATAATTTCTTGTTTCTCCCATCTCATCTTTCTTCGTCCAGAGAATTTAATTAGCTTGTTGTTTACCATCCCCACTAATGAGGAAGCGAGTCGACACGAGGTCAACACCAATCCAGCGGCAAACCTCTCTCACTGAACTCCACTCAAGTTTCCCGCTGCCCTTTACCATCAGGGGATGCTCCGCGGAGCGCCGAAGCCTGGCTGCCTCTCTTTCTTCTTCTTTTTTTTAGAGGACAATCCATTAACCAGTCGACACAGAAGAAAGATCTTGGGAAAAGCTATAGCATAGGCATAAAGTACACTACTCCTAACACTGTCCATGTCGATTTAAGAAAAAAAAAATGAAGACTATAAAAGCCTCTCCTGAGCATAGCTTTAATAAGCCTACACGTCTTGAAAGTTAACACGCATAAAAACACGTCCGATTTGTTCTCTCTGTGCTCCTGCTATTGCCATAGATAGTTTTAAGTTCTCAGCCGAAGATAACAAAGACTAGAAGGGATCACAGAGAGAGATAAACTGGGTCAAAGTGTTATAAGTGAAATCTTGTTTTAAGATGATCGCATTCTTTCAGTAATAAAGCCCAGTGCTATCACAACTCTGTAATTCTTCTCTTGGATGTCTGAAACCCTTGGGCAGCAGAGAGATGAGATGAGAAGGAGGAACCCGGGACCTGCCCCTTTCCTGACGCCGGTTTCTCCAGAGGTCATTCCAGCGCACGCTAATGCTCCACTAATCCCAGTGCTGTCTCCGTGCTGTCGGCTGGACATGCAGGCAGCTCTCCCCTTCTGCCTTTGGACATATCACCCACACTGGGTAACATCGAGGACAGTTTGTACAGTGTGGGACGGTCTGGGTTTGGAATTAGACAAGCCTGCGTCCTGGAGTGTGGCAGAGTATGCCGGCCCAGAATATGCCACTTTGGCATCCGGATTATTTTGAGGGTAACTGAGAAACAGTAGATACAAGAAGAGGTCTCTGTCTTCCCCTTATTTGCCTAAAAGCAGGACATAAACTTGTGAAGGTGCTCCCCTCCCCCTTTTTACCGAGGAAGGACAGAAGTTAATCAGAGGAGACAACTCTACACCCTCATGAGTCCAGGAAAAAACACAGGAGGAATCAGCACCACAAACCTCACTGAAACTAGCCTTTATCCAGCATTTGTTTCACGATGTATTTGCCTTCCCATAATGTGCTGCCCCAGAAGCTCAGTGCTTTTCCTTGTCTCATTTCTCTAGATGTGTATTGTTCTTTTTTTTTTAAAGATTTTATTTATTTATTCAACAGAGATAGAGACAGCCAGCGAGAGAGGGAACACAAGCAGGGGGAGTGGGAGAGGAAGAAGCAGGCTCATAGCTTAGGAGCCTGATGTGGGGCTCGATCCCATAACGCCGGGATCACGCCCTGAGCCGAAGGCAGACGCTTAACTGCTGTGCCACCCAGGCGCCCTTAGAAGTGTATCGTTCTTTTGCTAAGGTGCTACATGAGCCCAAGTGCTAACCAACCCCTTAGAGGGAGAAGGTGGTCAGGGATTCCTCCCGTGTAACAGAGCCACCTGAAGAATGTCCCTGAGTGACACTTAGTGCATTGCTGCCCATCTCCATAAGGGCATTTGAAACAATAGCAACAACAAAAGAACTCTATGTTATCCATTACCATATTTAAATATATTTTCCTGGGCATCTTCCCAAACATCTTGTTCCGGTTTTCCTTTAAGTTCCATTTCTTCCACAGCTGTTCTCACTTCTACGATCCCTGTTTTTGCTTCTTGAGCTGAAAAAATGACTGAAGCTGTTTTGTTCCCCTCTATCTCACTCCTTCTTGGTATCATGCGCCCTCTATCCTTCCTCAGTTTCCCCTCACCCTTCTTCAGTTCTTCTCTTTTCTCAATACTCTTTTCTTTCCTAGGTTTCGGTGAAGTTGGATTTTTGTCAAGGCCCATTGCAATAATGCACCTATGAAAAATAGAAAATAAGGTGTTTATTAACCTTTGTATATAACACAGTGGAAACTCAAAGCTTTTTAAATCATTTATTTCTTATTCTAGTAAGAAATATTATCAGAAATATTTTATTATAGTACACATAGTTAATTAGAATAAGCTATTTTCTCACTCATACCAAATTCTTGTAAATGAACACAAACAATTAGTAATAATTTTACCCACGGTAACAAACAAGAAAACAACTTAACAACTAAGAACAGTTGTCTCAAACTAAAACTCATGCCTTCAAAGCGTGTTTTTAGCCTTATTAGAGTGTCCAATAAACATATCATTCAAGTTCTTAAATGAGAATTATGTGATAAAAGAACATTCAGGTATATAAATAGGGAAGCTGAGATAAAAATAATCAGAAGAAAGATGCCATTCAGTCTTAGATAATTTGTTATTCCAACAACACAACAACAAAAGACTTGTATACAAGACTGACTCTAAATAAATATGATTGATTTTTTAAGAAACATACACAGTCAAATGTTGTTGTGCCCTTTATATAAACACCTCGGGAGCCTGCGTGCTTGTTTTAATAGAACTGTCATCATTGTTTTTAGAATGGCCTTTTGAAGTCTGTACGACAATCTTTTGGTGACTTTTCCTGGCAATAAGCTTTTGTTCTTTGGAGATGGCAATAATTTGTAGAGGTCATAAAGTCATTTAAAGTCAAATCTGGTGAAACAAGCAGATGATCTGAATGTACATTAAAAAATATTTTTTAAATCAGCTATAATAAAAGTAACATGAATAAATCCTTCTATAGCTTTTTTCCTAGCTCTCAAGTTAATACTGAAATAAGAATTCCAATTATGATAATAACACAGATATTAATTAAAATGATTATAATAAATAGTAAGATAATTGAGCATTCCCTCTGTGCCAAGCTCTTTCCTGGGTACTATATACACATTATCTTACAGGATTCATTACCTTACCCAGGACGATACAATAAGAACTATCATCACAACTTGACAAATTTGAGGAAACTGAGGCTGGCAGACCTCCAGGCCTTGCCCAAGCTCACCCAGCAGGCAGGTGAGGGATGGAGCTGGATCCTGGCTCAGGATTGCTAGATTCCATCTCCTCACAACGAGGTACAAAGATATTGTTAGATTACAGGTGTAGCCCTCCCAGGACAGCCCCACGGACAGATCTACACTGCCCAGCTTCCCACCAGGGAAAGGGCTCACACTCTTCACCATAAACTAGCACAATCTGGAGAAGTTTGCACCAAGGCCTAGAGACGACCCGTGACCTGAGAAAGGTGCCTGGCAATTGTCAGCCTCCACCAGCCTCCTCCTGTAGAACTCCCTGCATCCCCTTCCCTGCACGACTGAGTGGGAAACCGAATCAATACAGTGCACAGGTGAAAGCGGATCAAATGTAGTCAAGATGTGTCCGTCCAGGAAGAAAAGAAACAATATGTAAAATCTGAAAACCGCTCAGCGTGAATCAGCTCCAATGGCCATTTCTTGAGTTAAAGTATTCACCGAACTTCAGCCATCCCAAGTCTAGAAATAGCATAGGAATCAATTCTTCCAGCTTACGAGAACTTAGTTATATCACTTATCTTTTCAATATCTCCCCATAAAATAAAGCTAAAAGATCTGCGCTCAAAGAAACTATCAGGCTGTAAAAAATGAGATAATAAAAATACACTCACCTCCCCCACATTAAGCCTGATAAATGTTTCTTGCCTGTAACGATGATGTACTTCGCACACTGCTTTCCTTGGAATAAAGGTGTCATGAATCTTCACAGAATATGATTACTAGCATTGCCTTCTGTTCAAGCTGTTCTTCCCTTATCAATGGCAACCCCAAATCCATCGATTTGGAGCTTCTGATCTGCTGTTACTTTTAGTTTATGTTGTGACCACGTAGAGGCTTTGACGCCTCCCTACTGCACGCACAGACTTTTCATGGCCCATCTGCTTCGGGGAACTGGACGAACAAAGTGAGCAACATCTGTGCTCTCCTCACCACTGACCACCTATTTGACTTCTGAGTACAATCTGAGGTGTGGATTCTGATTTCCAAAGCGCAGCGCAGCCTGCATCCTACTTGACTGGGCCATTCTCCCTCCCTGCTTCACTCCAGCAACTGAAAACAACTACCTTGTCTCTACAGTTTCCATGACTGACGGATGGGTACAACTGTGGGACCTCCACACTTAGACGTGACCGCTGCTGAGCCTTTCTTGTTTTCCGAAGACCTTAAACAGGTAATTCCTATTCATTTTTAGAACTTAAACTCCCTCTTGGTGTTTTAAATAATCCTCTCCTCATAACCAAAGTTCCAGAGCCAGTATTTTTTAAATGAATTAAAATTAATTTCTTTTTTAACAAATTAGAGGCATTAATGTACACTCCTTAAAACAATTAAAAGTATTATTGTGGATGTGACCCCCCCCAAAAGGTTATGTAACGCTATAAGTGAATAATATTATGTTTTATAAATATTTATTTTATATTTATATTATATAAATAATTTTTTAAAAGGTAACAAACCTAACAGGTCTTATTCTTTAATATCATGACCATTTTGTTTTTATTATTTGAAAAGATCAAAGAAGCTAGAGGGAATCAAATGAAATCATATAAAAAATTATACATAGACTAGTAAAAGTGTTAAATAGGACAGTAGATGCCATCAATCAGATTTTAGTACTGATTATTAAACCTCCATAGGAAGTGTTTATAACCAAACATTTACAGTTTGGATTTATACAGCAACTCTCAGAGAATGCAATGTTTTTGTGCACGGATGACTGTATATGAGCTCATTGGCTTTCCTGGGAGTCAAACGGAAAGTTGTTAAATGACTTGCCCACAAATATGGAGAAAGCATATTTGAGTTGGAAAAGGAAAACAGCCTCAGGTGGGTCCTAAGTACACCTGGGCACTCCTACTGTATTGCTCTAGACCATTCACTGCCCCACTTGCTGGATGACTCTTCCATACCTTTACTCCCTCCTAAAACCTCCAATCCCTTCTTCCTTACGCCAAAACCTCAGCTGATAAATTCCTGTTTGACTGAAATTATAGAAACAATCCACAGAGTATTTGCAGTTGACCCCAACACGTCCAGCTGACACATATTAACTGGTTTACTTGTTATTTGCCTTTCCCCCATTAGAATGGGCTCCACGAGGGCAGGAGCTTTGGTTGGTTCGCTCATGTTTTCTAGCTTGGCATATATCAATTTTCCATGAGTCCTTTCAGAAAAAAATTAAAGAAAGCCTACAAGCAAGTGTCCTAATTTCAAACAGAATGTCCAATATGAAAGCTGATAAGCGACAGTCAAAACCGACCCTTCATCATGCATTAAAATTAGGGGCGTGAGATTAAAACTAGGGGTGTGAGAATGATAACTGGGCCACACCATGATGCAAGCATGACCTGTCATACCCAACCACATAAGACAGATGCTTGGCACATGCTTTGGGACTCCCAAACCAGTTCCTAAGAAGAATGTGAATAAAACACCCTCTCTCCTTCCCTTCAGAAACAGAATTTAAAGCAGTATGAGGAGAGGGAGAGAGAGAGAGAAACAGAATTTGGAACACCACCAGCTTTTATCCCCATTATAGAATACATCTGGAAATCTAACTTATATCTAATAATTTCAAATACAACACACCGTGTTATAATAAGCAACGGTTAACTTAGACATTTTAGGCTTATCACACTGATACCTTTGTTAACAAACTGTGATGAGAAATGCATCAGTAGAAGCATAAAAAGAAAAATGTAGCAAACTTGCCCTCTACCAAAGGACATTTGTTTCCATACTTGTAGCAAGGAGATGATCTCTCCACGCACACAAACCCAAAGTAGCCTCGTTTGCCTCCAAGTCTGGAACCTTTTCGATGCTTGTATTCACAGCAGGAGCTTAACCTGTTCACCTGCATCCCATTCAGGAAAAAGGTGAGACTGAAGGGAAAGCCATGGTGCCTTTTGGAAATAAACTGAAAGGTCTCTGGAATTAAAAAAGTAAACACATCAGTGAAAGCAACTGACTTTGTACTAATATGTTCAAAATCACATTTTTCTATTAGAAAGTACAGTATTATGCTCTAGATCACCTTATTAACTTGAGGACAATTTTTAATCATAAAAACACATGCTATTATTTTTATTTACATAAATACTCCAAGGCATTATAAAACTCTGATTTGTAATAAAATAATAACATTATATGAGCTGTTACTATGGCCAGGCATTATGCCCGATAATCTTGGGTCTGTTATTTCTCAACAAACACATGAAGTGAGAATATTATTATCACTAGTTTCTATATGCAGAAATTAAAGTTCGAGGGAACTCAGTAATTGATCCATACAGTACGTAGGAGAGTCAGTGTTGGGAGTCCAAATACCTCTCTAGATTCCATCTTGCTATTTAGCTACTGATAAAGTATATGGCAAAAGGCTACTGCGAGCTCAGTAATGCTTTTAAATAAATGTGTATTTTTAGCTATGACTTGAGCCAGCCTAATACATATATGGATGAGGTAGAATTATTCCATCTCAAATCCATTCTCAGATCTGCCTGGATTTGGGTCCCCTTCTTGTTCCCCCACCCACCCAAAAGTCCCACCAATAAATTAAGAACCACTGCTTGTAGTTAATAAATTTTAATCATCCCAAGTCTTTATAATGCTCTTTGGAAAGGTCTCACCCTAGAGATCCCAAATTCTAGGTCTAAGAAAACACTATTCTACAGAGCAACTCAGAAACCTGCTTTTCATGACACTTCTAATGTCACTTCCTACAAAACAGGTCTCTCTGGACTCTTCCACTTGCACTAGTCATGGAGTTGATCAGTTCATCTCTCTGCTCTGAACACATTTCTTGTTGTTGCTGTTATTACAGTCATTTAAAAATATGGCAACACCAGGGCTTCTCAAACTTTAGTGTGCATCAGAATACCCTGAAAGGCTTATTGTAACACAGATGGTGGGCTTCTCCCCAGAGTTTCTGATTCACTAGGGCCCAAGAATTTGCATTTCTATTAAGTTGCCAGGTGATGCTTGAGCTTCTGGTCCAGGGACCCCACTTTGAAAACCCTGATGTAGCTGTCTGCTGCCCTGAATGTTTGTGAAATCCATGACAGCTGGAACTGGTCTGACTCATCTTTGTTTCCCCAGGTCCCAGGACAATGGCATAGGAGGCCCCCGATAACTAATTAATAAATTATTATTTTAACCTGTTTCATAGTCATCTGGAAATGCTATGTTCATACCACACTCCGCCCCCAAAAGCTGTCTAGATCAGTTTGCAACTTGTACTAAAGAACAGAACTACTGGAAAGGTAATTCCATTATCTATACCTTAGTATGTGTGATGTACAAGGAAGCACACAAGGGAAGACAAAATTGAAAAGTTAGCATCTGGGGAAACTAAGATACAACAGATTTAAAAATCCACTTGTCTTACTGATGCATGGACTCCTAAGCATGGACTAGAAAGCGAGCTTGACTGCTTTCTTTCCAGAAACGTGAATGGGACATTCATGTCATGCAATCTATTCTGCTGCAGCATCACACCCCCAACTACCTGAGGTCCCAGCCCAGGAAGAGGGTGCAGCTAAGGAAATGCTGAGAGCAGGCGCAGGAGGCGGACTTCTTGGGGCGACTGCCCTTCCACCGTGTGGCCATGTGGCTGGAGAGTGCACCCACCCGTTAGTCCATTCCTTCCTTTTTTGTTCAAACTTACTGAACAAGAATTGACACCCTCTGCTTTTCTTCCCTGGTTATTTCTTTTTTAAGCTTATATTTTAAAATTTAGTGATGCTTTCCAACCCTGACTTAATGGTTTCTGCATGGAATAATGGAAAGACTATAGACCAGAGGTCAGAAGATTTGGGTCCGTGTCCTAGTTTCTCACTTATAAGTTGAGTATCCCTTGGTAGGTCATCGGACGGTTGCATTTCAGAATTCTCATCTATTAAACGAGGATGGCCGCGGGAGGGGGCGAAGGAGTTGGGTGGAGGGAGCCATCCAGTCTCCCCACATCACTGAGTAGCCTTACACGATATAATGTGCAGTGCTAGAAAGCAAGCTATACTATTTGTAAAACGTGGTTATTCATTGTTGACTGGCAGCGGCTTGCACTGTTTTAGGCACTAAAGAGGAACTAAAGTACTGAAAAAAAAAATCAAATATGGTCTCCTGACTCAAGAAGTTATAATTCAACAGGAGAGACAAAAATAATATGCCAGATTTCTGGAGTGAGGTCCCCAAATCCTCTCCCCTTAAAATTTTGTCTCCAAAAACGGACCAAAGACTTAAAAGAAACTGAACCACCGCTATTCATCAAAAATTACTGAACTTTTCGTAAGAACAGAGGGAATCTGAGGCATTCTTGCCTGGGGCTGCTCCCATCCCCCTTCCCCAACAGCAGTTCTTCCCGGGTTCTAACAGGGGAGGGCAGGCCATAAATAACCAGCAGCTTCCCTGTCAGTGGGGGCTGACTTCATCTGGAACAAAAAACAAAAAACCTTGGGAGTGGCATTCCCTGTAATAAGTAGCAATCTTGGAGGCAAGCTAACATGGAAGGTCAGAGATTCTGCTAGCTGAGACTGTAGTTGCAATCAGGGCAAGCAGCAGGCTGATATACTAGCCAGAAACTTAACAGGGAGATACAGGCCGCAAGGCCATTGTAGACACATTCGATAAGCTCTCCATATGTCCCCCGCTGACGCGAAGTGGCATGGATTGGAGTAGGCCCAACCTAGTCACACATCCCCGGCCAACGGGGAGCTTGTACCCACGAACAAAGAAAACACAAGGAAGCCTGGTGGAAAATAAAAGTTAAAGCATACTTGAAAACTCCCTGAACTTTGGATGGACTCCTCAACCCGCTACAGTGGGCTGAATATTGCCTTCTAAAAATCCATGACTGTCCAGAACTGCAGAGTGTGACCTTATCTGGAAATAGGGTCTTTGCAGATACAAGCTATGAAGGATCAAGATGAAATCATCCTGGATTTGCTTTGTCAAACAAATTCAATGACTGACATCCTTACAAGAAGAGGACAGGACACACAGGCAAGAATGACAGGTGAGGACAGAGGACCCAGAGATGGGAATACTGGGCTACCAGTCAGGGAATGCCAAGGATTGCAGGGAATCCCCAGAAGTTGGAAGAGGCAAGGGAAGATTCTCCCTAGAGCTATTAGATGGAGGATGGCCCTGCTAATAATACCCGATTTCAGATGTCTGACCTCCAGAGCTGTGAGAGAATTGTATTTCTGTTGTTTTAAGCCACCAGTTTTGGGGATTTGTTACATTCGCCCCAGGAAACAAATACACCCGCACACAGATCCGTGGCACAAGGGGGGGGCTGTACTTTATTCAAAGTCTTCTGACTCTGTACTGGTTCAAAGTCTTTGAGCACAGCCTCTGACAAATCACTAGATGTTCAATAAACTGTGAAAGCACAGAGACAACCCGAGGAGACCAGCCTGAAAAAGAAAAAGAGATAAAATCTGAGCAGAGGCATTACACTGGCTGTCCACCAAGGAGAGGGGGCGTGGACTTCACGGATTTCAGAGAAGTTACTAAACAGACAACAGCAAAAAGAGTGAGAACAATTAACCTTCAAGAGGGAAAAGTCAGAATCTAGAATCCACAGCTGCTGTAATACATGATCGAAAATGTCCAGTTTTCAACAACAACAAAAAAAATCAAAAGACGTGTATGTAAGAAGCAGAAAAGTGTGGCCCACACTCAGGGGGGAAAAAAAGCCATCAGATCCACTCCTAGGCATCTGCTCAAGAGAAATGACCAGATGTCTACACAAAAACTTGCACCACAGCATGATTTATAATGGTCCCAAATTAGAAACAGTACAAGTGTACGTGTAGCGGATGGAATACATTCAGGGATGTAAGAAGAGGGAGCAGCCATTGATAAATGCTGTGAATAGATGACTCTCAGAAACGTCAGGCCAAGTGAAAGAAGCAAGACACCAATGTTGCCTATTGTAAGGTTTCATTTCTACAAAATGTCCAGAAAAGGTGTATCTGTAGAGACTGGCAGCGGGTCAGTGGCTGCCTGAGGCTGGCTACAAAGAGCAAGGATTCTTGGCCAACAGGCACAAGGGAACTTTCTGAAGTGGTAGAGGGATTCTGAAACTGGTTTGTGCTAATGGCTGCACAACCCTATAAAATGCTTAAAACCCAGTGCATTGTACACTCACAATGGGTGAATTTTGTGGAATATAAGTTACACCTCAATAAGCTATTTTTAAAAACTAAAAACTCAATATAGGTAACAAGTAAAAGAAAAATGAAAACCAGTTACTCTAAGTCACGGTGTAATGAAATGCTTCAGTTTTCAGGGGAGACTAAGAGCCATAGGCCACGGAGAGAGGGTCGAACGCAGTGGAAGTTGGCTGAGAAAGCTTCATAGCCTCAATGTAAATCTTAAGAGATGGATAAAATTTGAATTTAAAATCCTATCTTGAATTTAAACTCCTTTGTCCTACTGCAGACAAAGGAACAGCACTCCAAAAGACAAGATAACAGCACGGGGGTGGGGAAACAGGGAAGCAGCTGTTTTGTACAGGAGTAAAGGGGAAAGTACAAATCGGTACAAAGGATCAGGTTATGAAAACACAGGAAAATGGGGCAGAAAAGGAAGGGATTATAAGAGGGTCAGAAAAAAGAAAAGTCACTTTGCTCTTTGTATCCACATGAACCCAGGAGGACAAGGTTTGCCTTGTTTGAAAGGATGAACATGGTAAATAAAAATGCCTGCAAAGAACTCTACTAATGTAGCAAAAATACTTGGTGACTTCATAGGTGTACCTAACAAGCGGTCAATATGTGGCTTGATGTCTCAAATCAAACTGTAAGACATCACATCAATGAATTACTAAGGGAATAAAAGATGCACTTGCCACATTCCTAAATAATTAATTTTATTGTTATTTCTCATCCAAAAGCAAGACAAATTAACGAATGCCACATTTTTAATTAGTTTACTGCTCCAAGCAGAATGTTAAAAGCCCTTTTTTTTTTTTTAAACAGAACTCTTCTAAAAACCTATTCACATTTCACTGAATCATGCACAGCTTTGATTTGTAAAACGGGCAGATTCTTTTCAGCCCAGCTAAATTGCTAAGATTGCTGAACCACAAGTCAACTCTGAGCCACCCAACTTTTCAATTTTCAACAATTACTTTCCTGGCAATCAAAGGGCAAGATGAGACAAAATTATTGTGTGGACAGGATTCAATTATTTAAGTCCCCATTCCATCCTGTTACTCAAGTCTGTCCAATGACACAACAAAAGTCAGTCCCAGGATCAATAGGTATGCAAAACAACACTTAGCTAAGTAACACTCTCCCTTACTTTTTGGTTTTGCATTGTTACCACAGAGGATATGTGGTCTTCCTGAGAATCATTCGGCTAGCTAAGCCTTGTTCTTGTTTCATTCATAGGTACCACGTTTTCCAGCAGGCAATAGACACATATATGCATTGTCTTGAAGAAAGCGTGATCCAAGACCCAGGAAAAGTTTCATTACGTTCATTCCAATTGTATATGACAGCTAATTTCAGCAATTCTTCTAAATTGATGCTTGAAAGTTACACTTTCAAAAATGAAGTGTCTATGCCACTATCATTAGGGGTTTCATACCTCTCATATTGTGGAAATGTAGGAAACCCTTTGCCACTAAGAATAGCTAACTGAGCAAGGGTCCTGCCCCTACTCAGAGGTCCAGGATCTGCTCTTGACCAGGCCCCAAGCTGTGTGTGCGACCTTAGGAAGCCATTGTACCTCTGGACTTCTCTCATTTTCATCATCTACAAGATGGAAGGAATGAACTCTCAAATGCTATGACAAAGTGGCAAAGTTAAGTTGCATTTCAGCCAGGTATATAAAATGGAGAAAAAGTTTCTACCATTACTGAGCATTATTTTTTATAAATACGTTTTATAAATCTTTATAAAGTTAAAACTAACATTCAAATGTTTAATCTTTTCNACCTACTCAGAGGTCCAGGATCTGCTCTTGACCGGGCCCCAAGCTGTGCGTGCGACCTTAGGAAGCCATTGTACCTCTGGACTTCTCTCATTTTCATCATCTACAAGATGGAAGGAATGAACTTTCAAATGCTATGACAAAGTGGCAAAGTTAAGTTGCATTTCAGCCAGGTATATAAAATGGAGAAAAAGTTTCTACCATTACTGAGCATTATTTTTTATAAATACGTTTTATAAATCTTTATAAAGTTAAAACTAACATTCAAATGTTTAATCTTTCTTTTTTTTAAAAAGATTTTATTTATTTATTCATTTGACAGAGATAGAGACAGCCAGCGAGAGATGGAACACAAGCAGGGGGAGTGGGAGAAGAAGCAGGCTCATATCAGAGGAGCCTGATGTGGGGCTCGATCCCANTTTTTTTAAAGATTTTATTTATTTATTCATTCGACAGAGATAGAGACAGCCAGCGAGAGATGGAACACAAGCAGGGGGAGTGGGAGAAGAAGAAGGCTCATATCAGAGGAGCCTGATGTGGGGCTCGATCCCATAACGCCGGGATCACGCCCTGAGCTAAAGGCAGACGCTTAACTGCTGTGCCACCCAGGCGCCCCCAAATGTTTAATCTTTCTTATGTTGGAAAGTTTTAAATATCTAATCCCTAAATCTGTCTAGTTTCTTTTTAAGTACCTGAAATTTTTAGAATTAACAGTCCCTATGTTTGAGTGATAAAGGAAATCAGAAAAGCCAAAAGTAACAATTCCATTCTTGCCCCCAACTCCTAGGACTCCCTAAACTTGTATCAAGATTGCCCAAATATAAATATTTCTTTTACTCAGTGAAAATGCAATTACTTTCTAAACAGAGTTTCTTAAGCAAGAAAATAACAAATATAATCCTATAACAACTTGTCCTTTTAATTGCTATTCCACACAACTAAATATTGATGAAAACCACTTCAGTACAATATGTGAAACCCTATATTGGATATAAAAATTATCTTCTGCTAAGAAACATGGATTTATGATCAAATGAAGGCAGAAATGTACTAAAATCCATCTAGCCAAATTCTGCACCAAGTTATTTAGGTGTGATTCACCCTGAAGTTTATTGGATTTGTGATTTTATCTCAACATTTTTCTAAAGAACAAATTGCCAATCTGGTATTTTCCCCTTAGAATAATGTATGATATAACTCACTATGGCAGGCCAAATAGTTAACTTGTAATTTGGGGGACAGTTTATTCGTGAAACATTTTAATGATCATGTAACTCCCTCCCCAAATTAATCTGTTACCGGGTTAAATCACTCCAAATTCTTTCTTCCACAATCTGCAAGAGTAATTGCCGCTTCGGTTTCAATCATGGAGCAGTAAATCTAGATTTACTTTGAGGCAGCTGTTTTATAAGTCCCTGGATATGCATAATTTCATAGAGTGATTGAAGTCATTTTGATATGATATCAACAATAGCTTATCTATAGCATCAACTTTAAGCGATTAAAAAAAATACTTCGCATTTTATGTGTACCTTTTTCAAGTAGTTTGCCTTTGTAGACACAAAGGTTTTCCCCACCACAATGCTGTTGATAAACTTTTATTTCATCCCGGAAGTCTGGGTGATCATGAGACAGGTGCACAGTTTTCCCCAAATAGATCATTGTAATAGCTGCATTACTATGCGGTGGTGTTTTATGAATCTTTCTTGAATCCTAGAATGAACAAAAGAAGGGGGCTTATTAATTAATTACTTTCTAATCAGAGAGAAATGATACTGTAATAGGAGGAGTAGAAAAGGCTCTTCCCTAGCAATAAAACCTTGATAAAATGTCAGTCTTCCTAGGGTACAAAAAGTCAAGCCCGTTACCAAAGAAATCTCTCTAACAGTTACATGTGTTTTGGCTTTGTGTTTTTAATATAAATGCCAGGGATCTGGACAAAGTTTGTCACTTTTTATTTTACTTGTGTGTGTGTTTTATACAACAAAAATATCAGTAACACGAAGAGGAAACTGCTCTTGGTTCTTTCAGCTGGTTCTCAGATAAAAATTCAAATCAAATTAATTAAATATTGGTGGCATAATTTTGTTCTAATTTGTTTTTGCAATTGAGTGCTTTATCTTTACACTTGAGCACTGACAATGTACCCTTCCCTGATCTTCTCCTATGTGAGAGGGGGATGGCACAGGTTCGATTCCTTCTGTGGTCTCTCTGAGGATTAGAGACATGTGTTATATGCCTAGGACTATCCATCTTTACAGGAAGGATTCATTCAATGAAAATCCAACATCATTAATATTATTTTTCATATCAAACGGTAAACCCAACAACAACAACAACAACAACAACAACAAAAACCCTGTTCTATGGTGTTTACACATTTATTTATAAAATAAGCAACAAATTGATATGCCAGAGATGAAAAGAAATGTCCTCCACCTGGCCTCCTCATTTATACTCTGAAGTACTTTCACAAGAGTGAATAAGCAAAGTGTTTATCTAACCTCTAAGAGGAAGATGAGGAAAGAAGCAGGAAAAGGAAGAAGAGGGGACCGAGAAATAGTCATGGTTGGTTGAGAGACTTTCAAGAGAGCCTAGTAAGAA
>NC_048219.1:46975447-46981302 GCF_002007445.2 Ailuropoda melanoleuca
AAAGATTTTATTTATTTATTCATTTGACAGAGATAGAGACAGCCAGCGAGAGATGGAACACAAGCAGGGGGAGTGGGAGAAGAAGAAGGCTCATATCAGAGGAGCCTGATGTGGGGCTCGATCCCATAACGCCGGGATCACGCCCTGAGCTAAAGGCAGACGCTTAACTGCTGTGCCACCCAGGCGCCCCCAAATGTTTAATCTTTCTTATGTTGGAAAGTTTTAAATATCTAATCCCTAAATCTGTCTAGTTTCTTTTTAAGTACCTGAAATTTTTAGAATTAACAGTCCCTATGTTTGAGTGATAAAGGAAATCAGAAAAGCCAAAAGTAACAATTCCATTCTTGCCCCCAACTCCTAGGACTCCCTAAACTTGTATCAAGATTGCCCAAATATAAATATTTCTTTTACTCAGTGAAAATGCAATTACTTTCTAAACAGAGTTTCTTAAGCAAGAAAATAACAAATATAATCCTATAACAACTTGTCCTTTTAATTGCTATTCCACACAACTAAATATTGATGAAAACCACTTCAGTACAATATGTGAAACCCTATATTGGATATAAAAATTATCTTCTGCTAAGAAACATGGATTTATGATCAAATGAAGGCAGAAATGTACTAAAATCCATCTAGCCAAATTCTGCACCAAGTTATTTAGGTGTGATTCACCCTGAAATTTATTGGATTTGTGATTTTATCTCAACATTTTTCTAAAGAACAAATTGCCAATCTGGTATTTTCCCCTTAGAATAATGTATGATATAACTCACTATGGCAGGCCAAATAGTTAACTTGTAATTTGGGGGACAGTTTATTCGTGAAACATTTTAATGATCATGTATCTCCCTCCCCAAATTAATCTGTTACCGGGTTAAATCACTCCAAATTCTTTCTTCCACAATCTGCAAGAGTAATTGCCGCTTCGGTTTCAATCATGGAGCAGTAAATCTAGATTTACTTTGAGGCAGCTGTTTTATAAGTCCCTGGATATGCATAATTTCATAGAGTGATTGAAGTCATTTTGATATGATATCAACAATAGCTTATCTATAGCATCAACTTTAAGCGATTAAAAAAAATACTTCGCATTTTATGTGTACCTTTTTCAAGTAGTTTGCCTTTGTAGACACAAAGGTTTTCCCCACCACAATGCTGTTGATAAACTTTTATTTCATCCCGGAAGTCTGGGTGATCATGAGACAGGTGCACAGTTTTCCCCAAATAGATCATTGTAATAGCTGCATTACTATGCGGTGGTGTTTTATGAATCTTTCTTGAATCCTAGAATGAACAAAAGAAGGGGGCTTATTAATTAATTACTTTCTAATCAGAGAGAAATGATACTGTAATAGGAGGAGTAGAAAAGGCTCTTCCCTAGCAATAAAACCTTGATAAAATGTCAGTCTTCCTAGGGTACAAAAAGTCAAGCCCGTTACCAAAGAAATCTCTCTAACAGTTACATGTGTTTTGGCTTTGTGTTTTTAATATAAATGCCAGGGATCTGGACAAAGTTTGTCACTTTTTATTTTACTTGTGTGTGTGTTTTATACAACAAAAATATCAGTAACACGAAGAGGAAACTGCTCTTGGTTCTTTCAGCTGGTTCTCAGATAAAAATTCAAATCAAATTAATTAAATATTGGTGGCATAATTTTGTTCTAATTTGTTTTTGCAATTGAGTGCTTTATCTTTACACTTGAGCACTGACAATGTACCCTTCCCTGATCTTCTCCTATGTGAGAGGGGGATGGCACAGGTTCGATTCCTTCTGTGGTCTCTCTGAGGATTAGAGACATGTGTTATATGCCTAGGACTATCCATCTTTACAGGAAGGATTCATTCAATGAAAATCCAACATCATTAATATTATTTTTCATATCAAACGGTAAACCCAACAACAACAACAACAACAACAACAACAAAAACCCTGTTCTATGGTGTTTACACATTTATTTATAAAATAAGCAACAAATTGATATGCCAGAGATGAAAAGAAATGTCCTCCACCTGGCCTCCTCATTTATACTCTGAAGTACTTTCACAAGAGTGAATAAGCAAAGTGTTTATCTAACCTCTAAGAGGAAGATGAGGAAAGAAGCAGGAAAAGGAAGAAGAGGGGACAGAGAAATAGTCATGGTTGGTTGAGAGACTTTCAAGAGAGCCTAGTAAGAATACTGTCCGCTCGAGAATTACACAGAGGCCAGGCAATACTTTTAATCTACTTCACTTGTCTAAAAATCAATTTTCAACTAAATGAAAAATGAGAAGAGACCAACTTTCAGTGAATTCAAAGCAATTATTTGCGTTTGATTTCATTGAATTATGGATGCCTTGGAAACATGCGTTTTTTTTAAATAACAAAGCTGCAACAAAAATTTCTGAAGGAACTACTAAAATATTTCCATCTCCAAACCCATTCCCTTCCACTTCAGAGGATTTTTTTTTTCCTCCTTCAATTCCATTTCTCTGAAGCAAGAACCAGAGGAAGTAAATCTGATTAAATAACATTCTGCAAATGACAGTCTGAAAAGTGTAAACGGGGAAGGAAATCCAAGATTTAAAATTTAAGTAAATTGTCTTCCCTGTGGCAAACAGAGCTCCCAAACAGAGAGGTAATCAACAAAAATATTTCAGGGACACCAGGAGCCATGAAGGTAAGCCAGCAACCTGGATAATTCTCTGCAGATAAGAAACATCTCCCTGAGTCACACTTGAAAGCAAAGGGCTGATGGCAGGCCTGGCTCCAAGTTGCAAAATCATCCCAGGTTTGCTCTTCTTGGGCGGCTGTGGAGCTGTGACATGCAGCCCAGCGCACAATCACCAGCCTATGGCAAACGCAGCTCCCAGCTCCCGCTAAAACATGTGATGAGAGCACCTCCTTTTTGTTAATAAGTACTTTCCAAAGTGGCATGGACTCAGAGGTAGCCCTGTGAGCTTCTGGGAGATAAGCTCTATATAAATGCAAGGTTATAGTGAGATTAGGGTGGAGGAAAGGCCTGCTTCATATGTACAAAATGAGAAAGTAGACATTGAAATGTGTAAAATATAGGAGATGACAGCTCTTCACCTTTTCATTTACTCTTAATCATTTTTTTTTTTTTTCCTGCTCAAGTGTGTTCCTGACAGCAACATCTCTTTTCTCTTGGGTCTAGTTACTTCGTTCTTTTTAAAAATATTCCCCAATTATTGCCACCATGTAACCTTTTCTGGATTCTAACGGGAGGCCCGAGTGACAGCTCATGATTAAATGCATGCACTAGGAAATGAACAATTGTTTCTTTCAATTGACTAAATTGCCTCTATACTTACCATCTTCCAAGGTTATAAGGACCCAGACTGATGAAACTTTAGCAAGGTTTCACGGCCCTTTCTGCCGTCCTCAAGCAAGTTATCAAAACCTTCCATGGAAATTCAGTTCCATTTCAGGAACTGGAGCAGGGCTCAGGCCCGCACACGACTCTAAGGCTTATCTTTCTTACTTTCTGCACCACTTGCTTACGCCTTTCCTTCTCAGTTCTTTTCAGTTATCTCAGGCAAGCGCAATCTGAGCTGACAAACAGCAGGCTCGCTGAGCGGTTAACCAATCAGCTATTACATATTTGTAATATTCAGTATTCAGTTAATATTCTAAATTTTCACCAGCATTTTTTTTATCTATGCTCAGGCCTGAGTCGGGGTGGGGGGTAGATTTAAGAGACTATAAGGGTGTCAAAGGGCCTATTCCTGCTGATAGCCTTGGGCAGTAATTCTTCTTCAACCACTTAGCCAAGACCTGATGAACTCCAGGCATCATGGAGTCTTACCTAGACCCCTGCAATAAATCTCTAGTTACTAGGGCAGCCACAGAATTTATCATCCAAACTGGGAGACGCAGTGAAAGAGGTATTATTAATAATTACACTAGAAAAAAACCCTACAAATTTGAACTGTTCCAGGAAAGCTGGGATGCATAGTCACTCTACTACCTGGTCTCCCCACTTCTAGCCTGGTATCTCCCCAAATCTCCTTCCTCCTGCATATCAGAGTGAACTACTAACATTAAACAGATCATGTGACTTTCTTGCTTAAAGTCCTCCAACAATCCCCAATAGCCGTGGGATAAGGTTCAACATTCCTCAAATAACAAAAAATGTCTTATGTTTTCAACTCCTCCTCTCTCTCAACTATTTGCAATTTCTTTTGATACATTTAAAGGTCCAGCAGCTGCACTAACTGGAGTGGCCCAAACACGACTCACGTGTTTTTAGTCTCCGGACCCATAGAACTCTATTAAGTCACATGGCCTTGAAACTATTCCCTTGTACTCTTCTCATTCTCAGTAGATAAGGATGTCTTACTGAGCTTTATGCCCCCGGTGTCTTGCCAATGCTGACACCTAGCAAAGGCCTAATAAACATTGATCTGACTGGACATAGACATGGAACAAGTAGGGATTCCACGTTCTGTCCTTTGCTGAAAGACAAAATCTACAGTAAGTTGACCCCGCCCAACATCCGAAGCTTTCTGCATTTATAGGCACTCGATAGGTACCACAACATGAAAACTGATTCACAGTGTCCTGTTAAGCAACACCTTTGACAAAGATTGATTAAAAGCTTGTATCAGGAGCTGCTTCAGGCCTCAGGGGGAGAAAATTCCGAAATGAGCCAGAGGAAGAGCGCTCCGGTGCTGGCATCCTAAGGCTTTAGGAAGCAGCTGGTTGTAATAGAAACTTCTCAGTAGATTGATTTGGTTCCTCTCTTTCTCTTCTTTTTCACGCTGGTCTTTCCTTGTTCTCTGCTCCTCCCTCCTTTGCTTTTCCTATGCTTCCTCTTGTCACTCTCCTCTTGCCCATTTTTCTTACCACCGTGTAACCTGTGTCTCGTGCTTACTCCTGGCATGTCCCCCAATGCTTCCATCCCCCTGGAGGTATCGGAGCTCCAGGTTTTGAGGATGCTGAGTGGACACATGAGCCTTCCCTTCCTCATCTCCCTCAGCAGAATAAATTCAATAAGTCTGCTAAGAGGTAGAAATTATCCAGCTGCATTTTGCTTTTGGTAAGGTCTGAAAAGCTGCCGAGGTCTGCCCTTAAACTCCGCCTGCTGCAGACCCCCTGGAAGCATCTTTGGTTCTTTCTCTCTTCTATTGTTTAATTCTGCAAGGCCAGCTGCTAAGATATTTTGACTGCTGAATTGACATTTAAACCATTTTTAAAGTCCTTTCTAGTAACATAGATACCAATCTGCAATGTTAATTTCAAGCAAAAACATTGTTGAAAGGAAAGTGCCTGAAATAAATCAAGCCTATAAGAGCGATGTTGAATTACCCTGTATTAAAATCATGCTGATGCTTTCCTTTTTCATTCTCAAATCCGAGTCTACTGGTGAGGAAAACTAAGAGTGAAAAATACCAAGATAATACATTGACTAAAATGGAAATTTTTTAAAAAATGTTTTAAAAATAAAGTCATACAAAAGAAATGTGCAATCTCTTTAGCAAAACTAACATTTGTTAGGCTCTTTTTGTGCTTGAAGAAAAGGGATCTATGTCTGAAAGGCATAATTTATTTCCATAATATTTACATGAACTAAATAGTATAATTAAGAGTTTAATTTTTTGTATGAATAATAAAATAATACCTGTTTATGAACACAGTACTAATAAACATTTTGACTAAATGTAAGTAAAATCAAATGCCTGCCCTCAACAAGCTTCATAATCTGAGAGAAGTAAGAACTAATAAAAGTACATGAGTATTGATACTAAACAAAACAGAGTAAAGGGCATTAGTAAGAAAATCCTTTTGAAGAGAGGAAGAGAAGGGATCCTATTACAATGTACAGAAATCACTATAGAACATAAAGCCTTTG
>NC_048219.1:46981827-47128336 GCF_002007445.2 Ailuropoda melanoleuca
GGCATCATGGAGTCTTACCTAGACCCCTGCAATAAATCTCTAGTTACTAGGGCAGCCACAGAATTTATCATCCAAACTGGGAGACGCAGTGAAAGAGGTATTATTAATAATTACACTAGAAAAAAACCCTACAAATTTGAACTGTTCCAGGAAAGCTGGGATGCATAGTCACTCTACTACCTGGCCTCCCCACTTCTAGCCTGGTATCTCCCCAAATCTCCTTCCTCCTGCATATTAGAGTGAACTACTAACATTAAACAGATCATGTGACTTTCTTGCTTAAAGTCCTCCAACAATCCCCAATAGCCGTGGGATAAGGTTCAACATTCCTCAAATAACAAAAAATGTCTTATGTTTTCAACTCCTCCTCTCTCTCAACTATTTGCAATTTCTTTTGATACATTTAAAGGTCCAGCAGCTGCACTAACTGGAGTGGCCCAAACACGACTCACGTGTTTTTAGTCTCCGGACCCATAGAACTCTATTAAGTCACATGGCCTTGAAACTATTCCCTTGTACTCTTCTCATTCTCAGTAGATAAGGATGTCTTACTGAGCTTTATGCCCCCGGTGTCTTGCCAATGCTGACACCTAGCAAAGGCCTAATAAACATTGATCTGACTGGACATAGACATGGAACAAGTAGGGATTCCACGTTCTGTCCTTTGCTGAAAGACAAAATCTACAGTAAGTTGACCCCGCCCAACATCCGAAGCTTTCTGCATTTATAGGCACTCGATAGGTACCACAACATGAAAACTGATTCACAGTGTCCTGTTAAGCAACACCTTTGACAAAGATTGATTAAAAGCTTGTATCAGGAGCAGCAGGCAGTCCCCGTGTTGACTCTGCTTCAGGCCTCAGGGGGAGAAAATTCCGAAATGAGCCAGAGGAAGAGCGCTCCGGTGCTGGCATCCTAAGGCTTTAGGAAGCAGCTGGTTGTAATAGAAACTTCTCAGTAGATTGATTTGGTTCCTCTCTTTCTCTTCTTTTTCACGCTGGTCTTTCCTTGTTCTCTGCTCCTCCCTCCTTTGCTTTTCCTATGCTTCCTCTTGTCACTCTCCTCTTGCCCATTTTTCTTACCACCGTGTAACCTGTGTCTCGTGCTTACTCCTGGCATGTCCCCCAATGCTTCCATCCCCCTGGAGGTATCGGAGCTCCAGGTTTTGAGGATGCTGAGTGGACACATGAGCCTTCCCTTCCTCATCTCCCTCAGCAGAATAAATTCAATAAGTCTGCTAAGAGGTAGAAATTATCCAGCTGCATTTTGCTTTTGGTAAGGTCTGAAAAGCTGCCGAGGTCTGCCCTTAAACTCCGCCTGCTGCAGACCCCCTGGAAGCATCTTTGGTTCTTTCTCTCTTCTATTGTTTAATTCTGCAAGGCCAGCTGCTAAGATATTTTGACTGCTGAATTGACATTTAAACCATTTTTAAAGTCCTTTCTAGTAACATAGATACCAATCTGCAATGTTAATTTCAAGCAAAAACATTGTTGAAAGGAAAGTGCCTGAAATAAATCAAGCCTATAAGAGCGATGTTGAATTACCCTGTATTAAAATCATGCTGATGCTTTCCTTTTTCATTCTCAAATCCGAGTCTACTGGTGAGGAAAACTAAGAGTGAAAAATACCAAGATAATACATTGACTAAAATGGAAATTTTTTAAAAAATGTTTTAAAAATAAAGTCATACAAAAGAAATGTGCAATCTCTTTAGCAAAACTAACATTTGTTAGGCTCTTTTTGTGCTTGAAGAAAAGGGATCTATGTCTGAAAGGCATAATTTATTTCCATAATATTTACATGAACTAAATAGTATAATTAAGAGTTTAATTTTTTGTATGAATAATAAAATAATACCTGTTTATGAACACAGTACTAATAAACATTTTGACTAAATGTAAGTAAAATCAAATGCCTGCCCTCAACAAGCTTCATAATCTGAGAGTAGAAGTAAGAACTAATAAAAGTACATGAGTATTGATACTAAACAAAACAGAGTAAAGGGCATTAGTAAGAAAATCCTTTTGAAGAGAGGAAGAGAAGGGATCCTATTACAATGTACAGAAATCACTATAGAACATAAAGCCTTTGACAGACGCTGGGAAAGGTGGGTTCCATAACATCCTTCTATCTCAGGCACTCACAGGCAGTTCATAGAGAAAGAACATCTCCGCACTGAGGAAACACCCGACCGATTGCGATTAATATCTTAAAAGATTTGAGAGAAACAGGCTTATAATAAATTCCATATACTTTGGGTTTGAGGATGACGAATGCAGGCTCTAAGTGTCTACTGATCGTGTATACTTAGTCTCTCACTAACTAGTTATGTGACCTTGGCCAAATGATTTAATCTCACTTGGCTCAGTTTCCTCATCTTTAATATGAAGAAATTATTTATCTCCTTCTTGAGTTTATTGTGTCATTGAGTTAATGTATGTAACACACTGAGCAAAACTCCCAGCACGTGCTGAAGGTCCACTAAATAGAAAGTAGAATCGTTGTCAACATTGAATATAAACATTTTATTATATTAAAAGCCAACAAAGGTAATTGAATAAGAAAAAATATATAGATGATTTAAAAGTGAGTGAATGTCCTACTGAAAGTAATAATAGAAAAAAGCACAGATCAGAGGGGCGAAGTGGTGGATCAACCAGCTGAGGGTCCAGGGAGTAGTTCAGTTTGGCTTGGATGGGAGTGGAAAGTTGGAAAGGACTCAAAATCTGAAAGCCCTTGAACGCCAGTGTCTAAGCACGTCTTTGTATTCTGATATTTTGACACCTGGGGCCTCACTGACCCTGGGGACACTACCACTCCCAAGAATAACTAATTCCTAGAGACGGTAAATGAACTTGTCTAGGAGAGTGCTTTTCATGGACAAACTAACCAAACGGGAGCTCACATCCACCCTCGCCCTACCTTGGCTATCTGGCTCTTAAACTTGCGGCCAATGTTCCCCTGCCCCAAGCACCCCTGGACCAGGCAGCAGACAAGTCAGGGACAGCCTCCACACCCCAAAACCCGCCAAATTACTCATACTGTTCAGTCCAAAGCCTGCTTACCCTGTCTTTCCTGTTCCTTCTCTCAGAAACCACAACAAAGGCTCCTGCCCATGTTTGCCTCCCGTCCCTCCAGTCTCCTGGCCAACCCTGGTGCTGCCTTGTGTGGCCCCATGTGACAACGTGTGATGGATGATTTTATCTACCAACTTAGCTGGGCCACAAAGCCCAGATGCAGTCAAACATAATTCTGGATGGAACCCTGCCTAATATACATGGCATGTCCCTCCTTTTGGGAATTTTAAGTGACAAACTGTCTTTTCAATGGTAATCCTCTCTAGGTCTCAGCATACCTGAATAATAATAAAAGCTACATTTGAAACGATCCAGGCAGAAGACTATACCTGCTTTCATTAGGAAAGGAGCTGGAGAAGGTCTTAAGCAGGGGAGGAGCATGTTGGGAGCTCTTCTCTCAAGCTTCATTTAATTTCATTACATAGAATCTGTCAATACTGAGATTCACTTTGCTTGCTCTTGTTCCCCTTCCTGCCTTTGACCCTCTGCTCCCTGATTCTATCTGCTAACTTCCTACTTCATCTTTCAAAGCCCAATTCAAATGCCATCTTCTCTCCGAAGCACTCTTCAATCTCCTCAAAGCTAGCATTTCCTTCCTCTGCGTTCTCATTGTGCTTTATTTATACCACTATGATTGTACTCACCACAATGGGTCAGGCTTAATTGTCGATATTTTGGTCTCCCTGGCTAAACTGCAATCCTTCTGAGAATAAGGATTTGGCTTTACTCATCTTGGTGACCTCAGTACCTAGAACAGTGCTTGCCATAATCAATAAAAGCTAAATTGAGCTATTTGTTGATTTAAAGACAGAACGTAAGCCCATAGATGACTGAGCCAGCCCTGTGAAGACTTAGGTAGCAAGCCCCTGACCCGGGGATATGGCACTGAGAATGGAAAAGGATTATCAGACACATGAGCCATTGTCCAGGTGCTACTGTTGTGCAGTCTGAGCCAGCAACCACTTACCCCATTTGGCTGTGGGGCATTTGAAAGGGGGCTCATTTGAATGAGATGTGCCATAAATATAAAATGCTTACTGAATTTCAAAGACGTAGTATGAAAAAAATTGCACGATACTCATTAAAACTCACACTGATTACATGTTGAAATGATAGTATGTTGAATACACTTGATTAAACAAAGTATGTTAATAAAATTACTTTCACATGTTTCTTTTTTACATTTTTTATGTAGTTATTGGAAAAGTAAAGTTGCATATGTGGCTTGTATTATACATCTATTGGACATTTTTATCTGGAAGACTTAGCAATTAACTGAGTGTGATGCAGACAGAAGGAAAACTAGATTTTGAGCCTAGATTTTGAGATTTTGGGGGGGAAAGGTCGTGCTTTATAAGATACAAGGCAATTGAATGGAGAAGCTGGCTTAACCATGTCAAATTTGAGGAGCAGTAGAACCCCCCAGTCAGGCACCAGTAATTGCACAAGGCTCATGGGAGGTCTAAGAGGTGGGGAGGGGGCCTGGACCAGATATAGAGAAAGCCCAGACTAGTTCATGCCTGGAGAAGCTCAATTACACAAAACACATAAAAAATAAAAACCAACTTTGTTTTGTTTTGGTTTAACTAAATAACCATAATGATTAAGTAAGTTCTTACTTGAAAGCCTATATTTTCACATTAATAAATACTATTTATGGGACCACTGCCATTTTAATAGGCTGCTGTATAGAGTAGGTGAGCAGCAATATGGTGTGAGGACATAAATATCTGGAGATGTGGAGGTAAACCTCAGAGCAAACTCGAAGTAGTCTCATGGATCCTGTAAAAGCTGTATAAAAGCTCTGCTCATCTTAGAACAAAAGGAAACAAGGCAACATGCACAGCAGCAACTTGCGGGGCTGTAAGATCTAACACACCTTGTCGTTTGGCTCCATGAATCATCCCCTAGAGCATAGAACACAGAAGACTGGGACTGTGTTCTACACATTCCTAGAGGAACAGGTGGTAGGTCACCAGCAAGCCACATCTCTCTGCCTTTCCCCTCTTTTTTTTTTCCTTTTAAGAGTATTTGGAGGATGCTTTGAGGATGGTAGTCATAAAATGAGTGAATTTAATGTGTAAATTACATGCTACATAAATACATTTAAGGGCTAAAACTTAAATTCAAAGATATTAAAAGGCTGAAAATAAAAAATATATATAATATATATGTTATTAAATACTATATTTTAAATACTAATCTAAAGAAAATTAGTACTGTGGGACAAAGGAGATTTTAAAGCCAAAAGAAACGTGATAAAGAGGATCATTTTTTTTAATCATAAAGAATCACTTCACCAGTAAGATAGAGGAATCCTAAATCTGAAAGCACACAACCGGGGAGTCTCAACATTTATAAAGCAGAATTTGACATAATTACAAAGAGAAATGGGCAGATCTACGATTACAGAGAATGAATTATCTCTAGAACTCAGGAACTGAGAAAGCAGATAAACAAGAATGCTAAGCATGTGAAAACAGGAATGACATAATTAACGTTTCTTATCTATTGGGCATTTATACAACTCCACTCCCAACATTAAGAGACTCATTTTCTTTACAAAAACTGAACATCTATTAGCCCACAAAGAAGTCTCCACAAATACCAAAGAATCAAAATCCTACAGAGCAAGATGCTTTTGCAAAGTAACATTCAGTGAACACAAAGGAAGTTCTTAGAATGTAAAATAGGCACCAGAAGAAAAAACTCAGTAGAATGTGTGGAAGATAAAACTGAAGAAATCTCCAGCAAGCAGAACAAAAAGACAAAGAAACAGAAAATAGGAGAGAAAAGATAAGAGTATCAGAGCATTAGGATAGTAGTTCTATCATTCCCCAAATAGAATAGAAGTTTGGAAACGAAATGAAACAAAAGACCAAGTCAGGCTTAAACCTTCTGACTCAAAACGACAGACATGCTAAGGGCTGTGCTGGCTGACACCATGCTGTGTTGCTAACCTCGGTGCTGAATGCTCAGGGGAAGCTGGCTCCCGTGCCTACCTGTGCTGCACTCATCATGACCACGGGCTGGAGAAGTCACTGTTCTCTCCTCTGTGCCCAGCTATGGAAGCCCATTCCCCTGACCATATTCCTGCGGGGCATCCCGTGGCCACACTTGTCCACACTTGGACCTGACCTGATGCCCTGATCCTGGTGAGCCTCATTTTCCTAGGAAACACTCTCTGACTTCTCCAGAAGAGGCTCCTAAAATTGTCAGGAACCAAACTCAGACTCTGACCCAAAGGTTCCATTCAGCTTATTTCTCCTGTAAATATTGTTCTTTCATTACAATGCTAGATTGGAAGTTATTTCTGAAGTTTTATGTATATCAATGATAGAGCTTCAAAGAAAAACAGGACTCAGTTAACACAGAAGTCAGTAGGATGGTTGCTCTGGGAAGAAGTAAGAGATGTGATGAGGCAGGAAATGGGGGCTCAGGATACGCAGCAGTGCTCGACTTCGTTAAGAAATAATCATGTGTACACGGCTGTTTGCTTGATTACTGTTACTTAACTTGCACATATAGATTTTTTAAAAGATTTTATTTATTTATTCGAGAGAGAGAGAGCACAAGCAAGTGGGGTGGAGGGTGGGCAGAGGGAGAAGCAGACTCCCCACTGAGCAGGGAGCCCAACTGGGGCTCGATCCCATGACCCTGAGATCATGACCTGAGCCGAAGGCAGACGCTTAACTGACTGAGCCACCCAGGCGCCCTGCACATACAGATTTAACATGTTCTTATGGTTTAGGAGAGATTTAAACCTTTTTTTAAAGATTTTTAAATTTTTATTTATTTGACAGTGAGAGAGCTCCAGTAGGGGGGAGCAGCAGGCAGAGGGAGAGGGAGAAGCAGTCTCCCCACTAAGCGGGGAGTCCGATGCAGTAAGCCTTTTTTTTTTTTTAAAGTATGACTGGGTAGAGCATATCCCAGTACTATACTTGAACATCAGAAAGTCTAATGCTGCCAGCATGTGAATAAGATAAGGAACCCGTGTTTTCACTATGTAGAGGCCACATCCTTCAAGAGCACGTGTTTGCTGGCTTGTAGAGTTCAGAAGTAAGTTGGTAGATGTGGTAGATTGCATCACTGTTCCAAATACTCACTGCCCCACTCTGTGAGAGGATGCTACTTACTTTTCCATTGCTGTCATGCTTTGGCAATGGAATTCAGGTATACGTGACATGTTTCACAGCTGAGTGGAATCTTAANGTAAGCCTTTTTTTTTTTTTAAAGTATGACTGGGTAGAGCATATCCCAGTACTATACTTGAACATCAGAAAGTCTAATGCTGCCAGCATGTGAATAAGATAAGGAACCCGTGTTTTCACTATGTAGAGGCCACATCCTTCAAGAGCACGTGTTTGCTGGCTTGTAGAGTTCAGAAGTAAGTTGGTAGATGTGGTAGATTGCATCACTGTTCCAAATACTCACTGCCCCACTCTGTGAGAGGATGCTACTTACTTTTCCATTGCTGTCATGCTTTGGCAATGGAATTCAGGTATACGTGACATGTTTCACAGCTGAGTGGAATCTTAAAAACATTCTATGGTTCTGTTGTTCATGAGGGCAAGAGGCCCCAGGCAGGGTCTGTTCCTCCAGTCTGGGTCCCAGAATTGCAGCTGACCCACCACATGATAATGTGAACAAGCAATAAACCTTGCTCTTCCCTTTGCAGCCACTGCCGAAGCACCTGGCCAAAATGAAGCTCAATCCCCATGTGACTTCTGACCCGAGCAAGAACCGGACACGGCACATCAAGGCACCTTCCCACATTAGCAGGAAGATCACGTCTTCCCCTCCTTCCAAAGAGCTGAGACAGAACTACAGCACCGGATTCATGCCCATCTGAAAAGGGGTTGTGTGAGGACACTACAAAGCTCAGCAAACCAGCAAAGTCATCCAGGTTGACACAGAGGAATATGCCATCTATACGGAGGAATACGCCATCTACACGGGGGGAGTGCAGTGAGAGAAGGCAGATGGCACAACCGTCCACGCGGGCATTCAGCCTCGCAAGGTGGTCATCACTAGACTGAAAAAGGACAAAGACCGCAGAAAGATCCTTGAACATAAAGCCAAATCTCGCCAAGTAGGAAAGGAAAGAGGATAAATAGAAGGAAGAAAGATTGAGGAGATGCAGGAATAAAGTAATCTTATATACGATTTTAAATAAAAACTGTTAAAAAGAAAGAAACCTTTGCCACTGTAAGTTGAGTTGCCCAGGGATGTTTGTTAGACGAAGCCACAGTCAACTACGCTTTGGAGAACTTCGCAGTAAGAGAAGATGAGTCCACGGCTAGAGCCTGTGAAGGGAGGATCCCGTCACTTTGTGCAAAGCCTGGGGATGCTGAGAGACAGCCATGAATATTACAGGAAGGAGGAAAATCCAAATCAAAGAGGAGAATGACAGGCAGTGGAAAAAGATAAAATCAAGGACACAGGGTGGAAGTGGGCCTCAGACATGAGGGATACAGTGTTTTGTCTGAAACCACAACAAAGGAAGAAAACCAGTGAAAATGGATTTGAAAGGGGAAAATTTGAGCAAGCGCACGGAAGACAGGTCCTTGATGAGGATAGCTCCTGGGGCTGAGATATGGACATGGGGTAAGTAAGGCAGGTCAGAGCGAGGTGCATTTACAAGAACCAGCATTCAGTCTGCTCCCTGGTCTGTTTTTCACTCCCTGATTCTCAATCAGTCAAATGCAGACCTCGCTCTCCGATAATGATCACAGAAGTTACATCTAATTGCTATTAGTTGTATATTTACATAGTCAAAGCTAAGAGATCTTCTGCCTTTGTACCAGCCTGTATCTATATAAAGTCTAACTGGCCATAGGACTATTTTCTTTGGCATTTTGAGAAAATGAGTACAACAAGCTGCAATATTTTCAAAGAACATTGAAAGAAAATATTTTCTAAGTATTATACAGTAATTTTCTAAGAATCATTAAGAGGAAGCTTTAATAAGATATTTTATATGGCATATTATGTTTTGGGGTATACTGAAGCCCCTGAATTTTCACAAATTAAATGTTAAAATACTTCTGTCAACATGCGATTGAATGGGCAAACTGAAGGAAATACATAATTTAGAAATGGGCAGAGTACAAACTAAATTTGACCACAAGATTTAGTGGACTTTTTATTAATTGTGCTAAACCAGTTACTGAACTGAGCTACTCAAATATTTGATTTCAGATTCATCCAAGCTTACAATTACATTTATAAAATTACTATATTTATTTTTACGAGGCATTCTGCATTTGATTTCACTGGATTCATTTGTACTGCACATCTAGAAATTTAATAGTGCAATGTAATCTATGCTAAGTTAATAAAAGAAAACTTGATTCCACATTTACCCTGGTAAAGAGAGGATCTAAGCCATTTGGAGCAGTGGTTGGACGAAATCTTCTCCTTCTCCATGATTCAAGCCTGTTTTCCCTTGCGATTCTTCCACTGGGGGGGGTAGGTGGAGGAGGAATCGGCATCATGTAATTGTTAATGTTTGGAAGTTGGTAGCGATTCATTGCCTGTGAATTGTCCATGGAGTTCTTGAACTTCATCACTGCCTTCTTGCCCTGTAATCACATTTCACGACATAACCACCAGCAAAATGGAAGTAGTGACCAATGCAACCCAGAATTAAAGACAAGACTGCATGATTTACGTTGCATGTAAATACAACTGACATAAATAGGCAAACTCAAAACACTTCATTTTTTAAATCGAAAAACGGCATTTTCTAGTATCCACAGTAAGTTAAATTTTCATGACGTTCTAACCTTACTGAAGTACATTTTTATGCCAAATACACAGTGATGGCACTTTTACAGTACTTGGGATTTTTCCTCAGTAATCCATTAAATCGATGGGGCCCTAGTACAATTTAACAATTTAAAATCAAGGAGTTGGAAGTATTGTACTTTGAGGCAGGGTTGGATAGTCTACTTAACAATGGGGTGTTAGTACTTTTTTCACATTGATTTCACCCATGCAGGGTTTATAATATTCCTTGATAATATAATAGCATGGAACCAAATGCAAACTCTGACCCAAAGACTCTATTCAGTACATTTTCTCCTAGAAATTCAACTTGTAGGAATAAATCCTACCAAGATAACTGCACAATATGTTGATGTAAATGTGTAAAACGATACACACACACATACACACACACACACACACACACACACCCCAAATTCAGTTGAGCCATCAAGTCCATCAATAGGAGAATATTTAACTTTTTTTTGTCTTGGTAATAGATTCTCATCAGGCTTCAAAAAGCATAGTAGGAATCTACTCATCCTGACAATAAGGGGTCCATGTGATGTGATCATAGTTTCTTTTAAATGAATTTGTATGTGGATTTTGATAAAATCAGGGATGGCTGGAAGACTTTAAATTAAGGGTTGCATTTGGGGATTTGGATCATTGGGAGATATCATTTTCCATCTTCTGTATCTTTGTGTTATTTGAAAAACTGTATCTCTGTATTAATAAAAAATAAAAAAAGTACCATATTACATAATCATATTACATTTTTCAAATATATTTGAGTCTTTGAGTTTTCAAATAAATAAACTGGTCATTTTGTGCATCTGAGGTTGTTTTCCAAACTTTAAGGCATCTTTAATCACTTTTACCCATTTTATACCAGTTTATTTGGTATGGTTTTTTTCAGCCAATTAATTTTTTGAGATACTTAAATATAGTGAAAAGTTATTGTTAAGAAAGGGGAGTCATTCTCCAAACATCTCTCACTGCTAAATAAGTAAAAGGATAAATAAAGGCATGTATGGGCCATATTTTGATTGAAAATACTTATGTGAACATAAAGGGATTTAAACAGATATTCACCAATGAATTTAGAATTATTAAAATAGGCGATATTGCAGGTGCTATTTATGTTCTTGTTTTTTCTTTTCTTACATTTTCCAATTTTTCTGTGATGGTGTGCATCAATATTGTAATAACAAATATAAATTAAGTGAAAATAATAAGAACAATAAAATCTAGGAATCCAGAACTTTGGGGATTTGGAGATTTTTACAAATTATTTTCTCTAAGTAATTATCAGTCAATTGTGTGCCTTACTTGGAAATGGTTTAATAAATTTTTAAAAAAATTAACATGCCATTCCTTACCTTGCTTTTTTAGCCCACAGTATCTTGGACATCTTTCTATGCTGGTAAAAATAAGTACCTTTTTTTGTTTGTTTGTTTAACATACTTCAATAAACTATTTTTAAAACAACATTCTATTAAGTTGTTAGGTGCCTTAAATTGTTGACTATTACAAATATTATAATACCAAGTACTCTTGAATCTATTCCTTTTCACATATATGTATATTCCCGAAATAAATTCTTATATTTAAAAATGCTTGAGTGGATACTCCCACATTGCCTTCACAAATAGATACATTAATGTCTACACTTATCAATAGTATATGAGAAATTCTCATTGTAAAGATAGTCATTTTCAACTAAGTCATGATTTTTACTCAATTGCATCTTAACCACCCTGTTTTTGACCAAATTGCTTTTGCCTAAATTGAAGACCTTCTCTCCTGATACTTAGAAACTTGCTTATGTCTGTTGTCCCTTCTAACAATTCCCACATACATAACTTTTACTTTTTAAGAAAGCAGTAATAATTTAGTGGGTACTCACTACATACTCAGCAATCATGAAGGCTACTATTCTTTAGAAATTTTTGTCTGATTTTATATTAAATCATCTTCATCATCAATACCATGGAAAAATTACATGTCTTCTGGCAGTATAGTTTGTCTATGTACATTACAGTATAAGCTCCAATAAGTTAGAGACTTTTGTCTGCCTTGATAATCGATATATCACTAATGCCTAGAGCAGGACCTAGTCCATAGTAAGTGCCCAATAAATAATTACTGAATGAAAAGTGTAAGTTTAGCTAGTTTAAATTAACATGGAATTGATCTCAATCTTTCAGCCTAAGTAAGCTACCATTAAGTGCCTATCCCTCAATCACTCATACCCCAAAACTTGAGAACAGGAAAATAAAAGGCCCTATGCAGATTTAGCTAATAAATCCATCCAATGGCTCAGAGCAGAATTGGAAAATCAGCGGAAGGGAAAAAAAAAATCCCTCCCTAGTGAGCAGAACTTGAATATTACTTGATTAGTAGTATTTACATACCTAACAGGGAAGCATCTATCAAAGTATAGAAGCTTAGAAAGAATAATAAAATCACCTTGGCAAATGTGGAACATACCCATCCAAGCACTCTCTGGCGGAGACAAAATCCCACCCATTGGACTTTAAATATTTCTAGTCGTAACTGCAAAGTTAACCCTGGAAGATACAGGGATTTAGCCAAAGACCTTTGAGTTTTCTGGTACCTTTGGCAAGCCCATTCCTAAGACGAGATAGGTCCATCAAGCCATTTTAACCTGATTCCATTCCTCTATATACCCTCATTCTGATTCCGTGCTCACTAGGCAACCTTCTCATCGTGATCTGGCTTCTCAGGTAGATCTGTCTATAGGGGATGATGGGCTGCTTCTACAGCTTTGGTTATTTGATATCTGGTGGATCAATGGCCCCTGATTGTGATTTGGCTGCTGATTTTGCTTTACTACAGGGAGACAAATGAGCTTGTTCTGTGTTATTCTCGTTAACGTGAGACAATCTCTCAGGACCTGTCTGTTCCTGGACACTAGCTGAAACAGGAAATCTCTAGGCTTTCAATGTGGACACCAGATCTTAGAGCGTCAGCCTAATTGACTTATGACCCCACAAGCTTCTTCCTAGACTTAGTACTGTTCCCTAGACAAAGTGCTACCACTCTTGGTTTAAATTTTCCTGCTTTCTAGGAAACTACTATTAAATTTACTAAAATAAGGTTTGTGAAAAGTGCTTCATAAGCTGAAAAGCATTTAAATTGATAAAATATTAGTTATTATTTTTAGAGTTATATTATACTTTTATTATGAAACATAATCATTTATTTGTCCAGATTAATTTCTTAGTATCAAGGTTATGTCAGTTCTAGATAAAAATATCTTAATTTCAAAAAAAAGGAAAAAATACCTTAATTTCATTTATGTTATGTTTCCTAATAAGAAATGGAACTAAATTCACCCATTTGAACACAGTGACAATTGTTCTCATGACACAGGTTCTTTCTTAAGCTGGCAAATGTCTCTTCCTCATGTTAGAAATATAAACGATACCTTCCCTAATTACTGAATGTCCTAATTATTCGTCCCTATTTGAGTAACTTGTATTTTATATTTACCATGTTTCCCTCCGGTGCTCTGTTAAAATAAGTTAAAATTACCAGAGACATAACCTTGAAAAGGAGCAAAGTCAAGCTCCTATGTGTGATTAATCCACCACTTTTTAAAGAGAGACATTCTTTTTCTTCTATATCCAACCTTCTCCAGAGTCAAACTTGAAGCAATTTCATACACTGATGGTAAAGTAAGTCGGCATGCAAATGCAAGCCTATTCTTGGAAAGTTTCATTTTCTAGGTTTCATGCATTTAAAATTTAGAATCAGTCAACACTGGGTCTATTCTGATAGAAGTCATATCCGGCTGTAAGATGTTTCTCTTTGTTTTTCATACGACTATTCAAATTAATGAAAGATAACCTTATATTATTACAAATCTATTCCTTACTCATTTTGCTAAATAGCATAGAAATCATGGGCCTTCCAGTTAAAGTAAGATATAATTAAACAGAAGTACATAGTAAATGCTTAGTAAGTGCACAATATATATTTCACTGAGTAGATTAATTGAATCTTGCATCTTAAAACCTGTGATAATCGAGCATTCTAATGAAGAATAAAAAGATATTTCTTGAAGAAGTAACATTTACCCCAACGGGAAATGGAGCTTCATTTTCCAGCAATGAGGTTTTCAATCTGGACCCCGAAGTTATCTTTGGAACAGTTCCTACCGCAGGATTACTGGGAAGAGGCTTTAATCGAATTGGAGGCTGCATATTTCCTGGGGCAGTGTATGGTCGAGGGGCTGTCTAGACAATTAGGGGAAAAAATTCCATTTAAATTAGTATCTTGACATGTTTCCAGAACCAATTAATAACCCAACAAATTGCCTAGAGTAATTAATGGTGCCTTTTTACTGAACAGATTAAACTTTAATTACGTCCTTCCATTATACATAGCCTTATGACCCAAAGTATTTGTTAAAACATATGGCGTGGAAGTCCTCTACATAACTAAATGCCACAATTATAGAGTATTCTAGACAAAGGAGATGTTCTTCTCTGTTAGGTTCCTGTATTTTAATCGTTTTGTAAACTTGCTGACAATACCTAATTTATTCAGTGCATAAAACGGCTATGCTCAATCAAATATTACCTTGAATAATGTTCCTATTTTAGAAATCTAAAGCAATATGATCGGAATGGACTCATTTCCGCTTAAATGTTTTCAACATAAACTACTGTAAGTCCTTTACATCTCCAGAATGGTGCTCACGTAAAAGCAGACAACATGATTCAAAAAGAGGAAAGGCGATGCTTAACTATAATGCATTACCATTTATTTATCTTCTCCCTTGAAATGCCAAGAAAGTAAAAATGAAAAAATAGTAACTGGCAATTGGAAAACACTGTGTGAAAATGGAGATGTTTTCCAGGCTGGATATTTTCCATTTGCTCTTCTCTGCCTTCTCAGCCCTGCTCTGCCATCTGGGAGTCATCTCTTTATGGACTACACCAACTAATCTTTGGACTCCAGTTGGACTTGGCCAATGAAAGGCACTGGCAGGAGAGCAGAAGACAAGAGGCAAGAGGTTGAGGTCTTATTTCTCCTGAACCCTTCCCACCAAGGCTGTGAAGGCCAGCTGGGTCCCTCTACTGAATCCACAGCTCGCGTCAGGCCTTCCTCTCCTATCTTGTAAGGACTGCCTGCTGGTGCTGGTACCCAGGCCTTCCCCCTCCCTCTCCGGCCTAGGTGCTGTGCTTCCCAGGGTGCTGACCCAACATGCTTAACATCCCCAGTTGGTTTTCCTTAACCCTGCTGGCATCTTTGTAAATAGTTTCTTTATTAAACTCTTCGTAATTACCCTATTTGTGTGAGCCATCTGTTTCCTGCTGAGACCCTGACTGATGCATTTTCTAATCAAGAATGTACGGCGGAGAATACCAAAAGTACCAGTATGGAGCATTAGAAATGCTGTCTGCGGCACTGACAGAACACTGTAAGTTTAGTATAAAGATCAGCAATGTTTCAAAAAGAAAAAAAACAAAAAAAAAAGCCCCCCAAAACAGGGCTTTTGGCCCTGTTGTTCTATTAAAACAAAAAAGTTGGAAGCCTGTTAGGAATAATACATGTATATTTGGGTAAGAGGGTTAGGATGGTATGTAAATGACTCATGAATAAGGCTTAATGCACTGACTCAAGAACAGTGAACGACAAATATTCAACTCTGGAAAAGTGCTGTGTAAATCCATAAAAAAATGATGATAGGGCAGCTCCTGCTACCAAAAATTGGTCTGAGTGCCATCTTGACAAGCATGTCATATGTTGCTAACTGTCTGATTTTGTTAAGTCAACGTTCATTGGATTCCAGTTATAAGCAGTATGAGAAAATTGAAAAGTAATTTTTAACATCTAATGGCAACACAATTAGTGCCAAATAAACTACACAAATACTGCCAAAGAGACAATAACAACAATAACAGAATATCTAAGACGTAACAGAACTTAGAACTAAATGTTATTTGGCATAAACCAATGAGACTAGGAAAATTCAAGTTTTCACAGAAGATGTTATTCAAATGTAAGAGCAAGAGAAGAAAATGGATGAACAGAGAAGAAGAATGATAAATTTGAACAACCAGGTAGGTAGAAAGCCAGTTGTGAGACAGACATGGGAAGGGTAGCTAAAATAATATTCCCCAATATCTGTTTTTCTCTCGTCACTAGTAATAGAATTTTTATCAGGGACCATGGTTATCATAAATAAAGACTGTATTTCCCAGCATCTCTTGCAACTCTGTCCAGATATACGCCTCAGTTTCAGCCAATAAGATATGAGCAGAAGTGATATATGAAACCTCCAGATCATGCCTTTAGAAGAAGTGTGTTGTCACTTTCCCCTTACCCCCTTCCCTGTGGCTGAAATATCCACATGGTGATCTGCCATCTTGGCTTATGTAAATGAAGACAACACACAAATTTTGGCAGATTAATGACACATTCGGAGTCTGAGCTTTTGATGACTTCATAGAGTAGAGATGAGCACACCAGTGGAGATTCACGTAAGTGTGTCGTGTGGGGAGGGCATCCTTATGTTTAAGTCATTGTTATTTTGGGTCTCTGCACACACACCTATTTTATGACCAACACAGAGAGCCAAGTGGTTTGACTAAGGCAACATTTGATTTTAAAAAGCAGGACATGAGACTACATGAGCCAAAAGACAAAATGTCTTAAAACCCACAAAGATAAATCAAACTAGAGGTTTCTGGACAGGGGAATCAGATCACCCAAAAGAATTCTTTTGAACTCTGTAAAACAAATATGCCTAAGACTCTTTCCTGTCAAGTAATTCAACTGAACACAAACACATTGAAAATCTAATGTAGGGATTCAAGAAAGCAGGTTACTATAAACTAGAACATGATCTATTGGCTTCTGTCTTCTAATTTTATTCCCCACATTTGCATACAGATATCATTCAGTTAGATGAATATGGCAGTCAAATGTTTAACTGATTGCATTTATATCTAAAAACGAATTTGCATCATTCAACTAACAGCTGTGAGCTACAAACTGTTGTAGTTCACATCAGAAGCCACCTTAAATTTGCTATATTTTAAACTGTTTGTAATATATTTTCTTGGAATAAATATGGCACTGTAGCTTAACATTTTCAAAACTGTACCAAGATGTGAACTGAAATGGACTACCTGGTGATTACCCAGCTTAGCTGAGCATTTCTAATTCTTACTAGACGATCTCTGGGGGTGAATTTTCCAAGCTTGTGCAGAATGAGTTGAATGGCTTTCCACAGTTTTAATGGGAACGGTGCAGCTAAAAGCCTATATGCTACTCTGACGGTTTAGGTTCAATTAGTGACCAAGTGCAATAGCTATTCACTGGATGCTTGCTTTCTTCATTCAAGAAAGTTAAAAGAAAAATCAATGGCAATATCCCAAGAGGATTATTCTCTCCATCTCCACGGCGCTTGGAGGTCAGGAGTCAAATTTAAAGGATATGTATCCAGGCTGGGAGAATGAAAAGGAAGATTTGTATTTCTGTAAAATGGGAGCCAGGATTCCAAGATCACCATAGGGATCCCTTACCGTGCAGAAGCACCACAGGGGGTGGCCAAGTGAGGAAGTGCGGCTTACCAGACAGAAAGGCTTCTAAAGTGCTGGTGTCAGTGTTTCCTGTAATTTTTAAATTACTTTCTCACTCCTGCCACATTAAGATCTCCTGGATGTATCATAAACTACTTATTAAGGGTGTTCAGCTGGAAAATTGAAAAGAAAGCCTTTCAAGGGTTTCTCCTCTCTGAAACAGGTGGGAAGATAGAAAACAGCACTTGATCGTTTCCTTTGTTTCAACCAGGTTAAGCTTTTGAGAGCCTAGTGAATTTGCCATCCAAAAAAAGAACTATTTGTGTACGTATACATTTAAATGAAGCTTGGAAATATGGTAACGACAAAGGGAAAAACGGTTGCTTTTCATAACTTGAGCTGTTCCTCGGGAAATGTCAAAACATATTTACCTTTGAAAAATGTCNTGTTTCCTTTGTTTCAACCAGGTTAAGCTTTTGAGAGCCTAGTGAATTTGCCATCCAAAAAAAGAATTATTTGTGTACATATACATTTAAATGAAGCTTGGAAATATGGTAACGACAAAGGGAAAACGGTTGCTTTTCATAACTTGAGCTGTTCCTCGGGAAATGTCAAAACATATTTACCTTTGAAAAATGTCAGAGCTTAACACTATACAAGATGAACCTACTTCAACAATCTGTGAAAGCTTTGCAATTTCTCTATAAATATTGTGCAATCCAAAAAAATGTTCATGCTAACAAGGAAATATATTAGGCCACGCAAAGCAAGAATAAAGATGTGATCAAGCAATTCATTTACAACTTAAACCATCAACCTCCAGCAAATATTCTGCAAATCTTTTCCTGTACCTATATTGTTCCAAGCTACCTCACCTTCCTTCAAATTAATCCCATAGTTATATTATAAATGAATCAAACTGGAATGAAATGTCGGCTTGTGCAATTTCTTTAAATAGAATCTCTGCACATTTAACTATGCTTATGTTAGAGTACGTGCCCATGCTTTAGATAAAAGAAACACAAATATAAGTATCTGGCCCAACATGATTGAGTTTGTGTGCATAAATAAGTTTGACAGATAAGGTGAGAGTGGAGGGAACAGCAAGGACAAAATCCAGAGGTCACAAAACATAGGACATATACACAACGACTAGTGGTTCAACCTTGCTGCATTGTTGAGTGGTAAAGGGTAATCATGAGGGGAAATATTGGGTTGGCTAAACTGAGGTCATTTGGCCTAGGGTCTTAAATGTCAGGTGAAAGAGTCTAGGTTTTTTTAAAAATGTCACAGAGCCAGTGAAGGCATTCGGGTATGTAAGTAACAAGTAATCTGCACTTTAAGGAAACTACTCTAGCAGTAACAAGCCAAATGGATTTGACAGGGGCGATACTGATTGAAAGTAGGACGTTCGCTAAAGACAGTTGAATAGATACAAGACCACACTGGCATTCAGTAGGATTCACAGAATTATACAGACAAGAACTCAGAGAGAATTCCTTCTGAGAGTAATTAGAAATTACATATTATTTAGTCAGAATGGTCCATGACAGAGTTTTTAATATGACTCACCAGTGTTATTGGACTGGAATGTCCTTCATCGACCAGGACACTATGGCCACGGTTAGTCTTTGGGCCAACTGGGGGGTGGGGAGACAGGATTGCCATGTTATTTTCTATAGACCATCTTGTGGGTTCTCCCTAGAATAAGAAAGTGATTGAACAAATGGATACATAATTAGCAATCGAGCTTAGGTTATCGCCTGACAGGTTACAGAGATACTATATGCCTGAAGAAGTCCTTTCTCATTACTTTCAAAAGTGTTCCTCCTGAGGTCTCTCATGACAGAAAGTTTCCACAGCTGTAGTGGGGCCTTGGGTGTGGTAATGAGAATCGGGAATTTCTATGTTGGAAGAAATAGCTGTCCTCAAAGAAATAGCTATGGATACAGTGTATCCTGGCTTTTAGCAAGAATATTTATGAATCTGCTTTAAGTAGATCACTACAAGCAGCACAATGTTCCTCACAGCTCCGGTCAGTAACGACTACCAGACACTATTACTTTTCTACTTTAAAAAAATAATTACATCATGCCCCAAGCAAAAGGGTTGCATATTATATAAAAAGGAACCTAAATCATAGGTCTTTCACCAAATGCAGCTATAAAGTGAAAATTGTTATGAATAAAAGTCATATAGGGAGGAACTGGAGTGTCTATCAGGAATTTCTGCCAATGTTGTAACATGTTCATGTGCTTATTAGTCCACCTGTCTGGCACTCTGGGTGAAAGTGAATCCCACATGGCTTTCGGCAGCGTTCTTCACTATTTCCAGGGACCATTTTTCTCCAGCAACGTTTCAGCAGTAAGTTATAGAATCTATAACTCAGTCCTTGATGTAGGACAATATTGGCAAAGTTGAATTAACCACAAATCTCTACACACCAACTTTTCTGATCTTGAAAAACTGTCCTATCTGCTGTTATTTAACAACACTTCTGTAATAAGACTATCTTTTGGCCATGATGAAAAAGACAGATTTGAGTCTATCAGGCAAGAGGGAAAAATTACTGCCTTATGTGGCAACTTATTCTCCAGAAGCTTTGCAAATATTCCTCAGTTTGTGAAATGTGTCTTGGGCCCCACATTTGTAAGATGACACAGAAAATGAGGAATAACCTGTGTATTTGAATGGCTCGAGAAACTGAATAAAACTGCCAACCTAAACTGAGACTTTTCAGACATGCTTAATCGAGTCTCTCATCTCCTGATTCAAATTTATGTTTCCTAAGTTCACTTCAAAGAAGGGATATCAAATATAAAAATAAAAATAAAAACAAGGAATTTTAAAATGCCTTGTACAAAATGTCNGAATGTCTAAATCTTACGCTTTTGTTTGCTGAGGTAGGTCTTTCCTACCATCTCTTTTCAAGGGGCACGTTTGCATGAAAATGGGCCATTGGATAGTTCTTAGAATGCCATTTTCCAGCACATTGGCAACATCACCATTTTCAGCTTTTTAAGGCACAAAACAAAAATCCTTGGGCCTCTGTCACATATCAATCAAGAAAAGACAAAANAAATGTCTAAATCTTATGCTTTTGTTTGCTGAGGTAGGTCTTTCCTACCATCTCTTTTCAAGGGGCACATTTGCATGAAAATGGGCCATTGGATAGTTCTTAGAATGCCATTTTCCAGCACATTGGCAACATCACCAACTATTTTCAGCTTTTTAAGGCACAAAACAAAAATCCTTGGGCCTCTGTCACATATCAATCAAGAAAAGACAAAAGCAAAATTTCAAACTTGAATAGAGTGTTTCCATGTTTCCTTTGAAAGCTTTGTACCTTACAAAATTGCGGAAGAAGCTCCTATTTTGCCATGATCTTCGGAAATAATGGTGGCCAATGGTGGTGAAACGAACACCTGACTTTAGCTGTGAGTTACTCAAAAGCAAAGTGCCTCAAAAAGCTTCAATAACAGCACTATTGACTTTTAAAGTCATAAAATATTATTATAAAGTACAAGAATTATGTAGCTCTTTACCTTAAATCTCTGAATTCGCTCCTTCTTAGCTAAGGTCTCCAGTTTTTTTTTAATTTCAAGCTGATGATAACGCTAAGCATATGGGAAAGAAGAGGAGAGGATCATGTCAATTACAGCAAAGTTTTTTTTTAGCAGAAAATAATCCCACTAGCTTACTGTATTCCCACTTACCCTCCCCCCCACCGTTGTCACTGAGATGAAGAAGAATCACCTGCATAAGAGTGCAAGAGTGACTATAAATTGGTACAACACTTTGGAAAGCAGATTCCTAACATAAAGCAGTCAAAAGTGTCCCTACCCTTTAACCAATACATTGGTTTCTAAACCGAGGAGGAAATCAGAAGTAAAAGAAAACATATCTGTGTTATACACAAAGATGCTATCTGAAGGGAATTTTTTCTTCAAAGCAACAATTCAGGAGCAATATAAACCTTAAAGAGAATGGTTAACTTTGGGGCACATCCATGTAATGGAATACAATATAATCCTTAAGATTCATAAAGATTTTGTTTTAAAAAATGGAAAATGCATGTCATGCAGGAAAATGTAAAATATGGAATTGCATAGAAATACAATTTAATTGATCAAGTTCAAACTGTGTGGCTGCCCCCATGCCAGGAAGGGGCATCTTGTGGGTCTTCTCTTCTTAATGCTAATTGCAAAGCAGTCTCATTCCACCAGTGCAGAAACTGAGGCAGAGGACCTTGAACTTACCCCCGTCACACATCTGGTCAGTGGTGGAACTGTCTGTCATCTGAAGCTCGGTCTACTGGACACTAACTTCCTGTTTCTTTGTTCTTTATTTATTCATTTACTTATTTTTCACAAGATCCTGTCCTTTCACAATATAGCATGTTTTTATTAATACATAAATATGAATAGAGACTAAAAGGAAATGTGAGTATGTCAAGAGCAGTCCTCTCTGAGAGGAAGGATTCTATGTGGTAATTTTCCTTTTTATACTTTACGGTGTTTCCCTAATTTTCTGTAATACATCAATTATATAATTTAAAAACAAACGTCATGTAAAAGCAAGCTGCTTAGGATTCTATCTGAAGTCATTCAGACACATTTGAGAGCATTTGAAAAGTGTTTTTTCTGTGTTCTTGATCCCCTCGTGCAGCCTGTGGGACCCTGCAGACTCGATCTCTCCCTACCGATTATCATCGTCAGCCCTCTTCGGACACTTCCCTTTCTTCTCTCACCCACAGATCACCAAACCTCATTACACTCACTACCAGCCATTTTCCATCTTCCTTGTATTTCCGAATCTGCAGCCCTCTGTCCTCAGCAAGGCCACTCAACGTCTTCGTCTCTGGGTCAGACGGAATTCCTTCTTTTCCCCAGCGCTTCCCGGTTTCACCACTGGGCCGCTTGGGCGAGCCTGCCGGCTTCCAGGACACGTCTCCGGGGGGCCTGGTTGTCCACCCCGCGAGAGCTCTTTCCTGGCCCCGCGGCCGTCCCTGAGCCCCCGCAGTGACGCCACCCGCCGCGCTAGCGCCCCCGCGCGGTGCTCCGGCTCCTTCTCCCCACGCCCTCCTCCTTCAGGCAGCGTGGATCTCTCTCCCCGGTCACATCTCCTCTCATGGGGACTGCTGCCTCTCCCCGGCGTCTCCACGACTGCTGTTAGCCCTCACCCTTCGGCAACAGCTTCCTAATTGACCTCCCACCTCCAATCCTTTCCAGCTCATTAATCCAGCTCCCACATTTTTAGCAACATCATCTTTCTAACACGGCTCTGCTCATTTATTTCACGCCCCTGCTGGAAAAACATCTCATCGCCTCATCACCTCCGCTCCAAACCTCGCTGGGGACTGAAGGCCCTCCAGAAGCCCGGGCCCAGCTTACTGAAGAGTGTCACTTCCTGCTGCTCTTCCAGCCAACCCACCGTGCGGTCTGGCCTCAGTGAGCTTTCCTGCCCATCCACGAAGACCTTTCTTCTCTAACCTCACGCCCGCTGTCCTCACTCTCTCCAGTGCCTTTCTCCTGCTTTCGTGTGACGCCTCGTTTAGCCTTCAAGGTCCAGTTCAAATAGCAGGTCCTCTGTTCGGCGTCCTCTGACTCTGACGGAGGCAAGTCATCATCCCCTTCTTCCCTGAGCCGAGTCTGTTTTCCCTCTCTCCTAGCATGTGATCACTTTCTACAATAGTTTTTTGTTTTGTTTTTTTATTTTTTTGGCTTTGGGTTTTTTGTGTTTATATCTCACAGCTACATCACGTAGCTTCATACTGGTACATGGTAAGCCTACAATTAATGATTGATGTTTCTTGTATGCACGAATACATGAATATTAATGTAACACTATTAGTAAACAGCATCATCGGCATAAACTATATGTGAGACAAATGTGACAATTTAGAGACAGCTATTCCATTTGTTAATTATATTAATATATTACATATCATAACTATATATATTACATTATATAAAATTATATATTACATATTAACACTCATCTAAGGTATCTATTCCAAACTTCAAGAATGTATGAAGACTCTTAAATAATAACATATTTAGTAGTTATGATGTGTCAATGACTTGAAAGTTTGGAAAACTAAACTTGAAGGATCAAATACAAATTTGGTGCCTAATACAAAATTTGGTGCCTATTGGGTAAATTTGAAACTAGATATAGATTAATTTACTCTACTGTTTTTTTTTAAACACTAGTTGCAGAATTCCAACTAATACTTTTATGAGCAAGTGAATTTGGGGACCATAAACAATGATCGCACATAATTCATGCACATAATATAAAGCACAAAATGAACTGCTGAGTTAACAGATCATATACATCTTATTTCAACACAACACTTGCTAATATAATGGCAGCATAATAATAAATATTTTCAGTGGCGCTGCACTGCATACTGGTTTACTGGCAATTCCACAGTTGTTCATAAATGTTTACTACACTCACAGGTCAATGATTTTACCAGCCAAGGTTTCTGATTTACTGCTGTATGGTCAAGCCAAGAAGTGACATGCTTTTTCATGGAGATTAAAATGGTGTTGATGCTTGAAACTATAAGTTCTATGGAGCAAGGCTAAAATAATTTATCAAGTTAGCTAGATATCCTACTAAAAATGCCATGTCAGACTTGAAAAAAAAGTGGTTGATGCTTGGTTTATGAATCTATGCTGACCAATGTGGCCTAAAGTAGGAGGGACAGCAGATGTTTCAATGCCTCTTCCCTGAAATTCAGCATACGGCTCAGCTTCAGAGCCTTAAAAGAATAACAAATCTGAAATAATTCATGGCAGTGGAATTACTGATATTTAAACAGATGTCACTTTTTTTTTTTTTAGCAAATGGAAATTGAGGTACAGATGGTGAGGGCTGGTATGTTTTAGAGTAGCCATTATGGATTAAAAATCTACATTTATTAAATTAAATACCACAAAATATGTAATGATGTCCATATTTTTCCCTAACTGAAATGGAGAAAAGCTTACTTCAGTCTCTTGGCTCCTTGCTACCTAGAGAGATGGGGAGTATTTCTCAGGGTACCTTGCTCCATTCCTTTTTAATGAAATACAGGAGGAATTCCTCTGCTTCTGGATACAGAAGTATTATTAACTGTCATATTAGAAAATATCTATTATTAAGAAAATGTAAATACTTTACCTCCATATCAAGAACCTTATGGAAAATAGCCTGAGCTAGGCATTCCCGGATATATTTTTGGTGATCCCTCTTCATGATATTTAGTTTGTATTCTTTTTCAGAAAGTATTCTTCCACTTCTTGTGATCTGTCAGGAATAAATAAAATGTACATGGAAATACAAAGCAGAAAATGTATTGTTCGTTACCAAAAGGGGAGAGAGAGTACCACAGAGAGAGAGAGAGTGGCAGTGTCTTCTAAGCATGGGAGAGTATACTACTAGGGTTGATAAATTTTCACTTTTAGTGAATATTTCATAAGGAAAAAAATCAGTCTCATATACCCATCATTGACAAAACACACACAGGTGGTGCACTTGATGTTTAAAACAAGGTTTTCATTGGAGTCACAATGTCCCCTTGATGGAACCCAGGTGTTCCTTTCATTTCTTTTTTTTTTTTTTAACACATTTGGAAAGAGGAAGTAGGGTGCTACCTTGAAACAATGAATAGGAGCAGTGATCACAGGACTGATGATCTTACAGGAAATAACTCTGAAGGGCAAAACATGTAAGCTACGGAGGTGCTCATCAGTTTGTTTTAAAAATAATTGGTTTCATTACTTTATTTTCACACTGCTTTTTCTCATTCCACTCTCCAATCCAGAATGTAATTTAATTTGTCGTGATTCAGATTTTTTTCAGATTACGCAGTGCTGCAGATATAAAATATTCCAGACTGATTTCAATTGGCATCATTGAAAATGCCAAGAGTGGTAGTTTCTGTTCTTTATTTACTCGTTTTTCTTTTCTCTTACTCCTTCCTAAGGGTGTATTTGTTGTATTTTTCTGTATCTTTTGTAAACAGAGGGTGCTATCCTTCCTGGATTGTTCATCTTCTCTTCCTTTCCGCTTAATTATGCCCTGCTCCTTCAAGTCTAATCCAAGCCCACATAATTCTTAATTTTGATAACTAGTTTTATAACACTGTCGTGGCAATGTATTAGAGCTCAGAGACCAAGGAGAGTTATGTTACAAGGGATTGGATACTGACAATCTTTTTTCATGTATCTTTTTTTTTTCCAATGGAAGAAAGGGGTAGGGTTCTAGAAATATTTCCAATCACAAATAACTCAGTTACAGTCTTTGAAATATGTTGTCCATGGGATATCATGCCATTTGTTTCCAACAGAGAAAAAGTGTTGAGAACATCCTGTACTCTGGCCCCCTCCCCAGTTAACAAGTGTCATTGCCCGTTCCCCTCTGGGAGATCTGATTTCCCCAACTAGACTGGAAGCTCCTACAGGGCAGAAGTTCTTAAACTTGAGCCTGCATCAGAATCAGAAAACAAGTTGAAAAACAGATTGGTGGGCCTCTCCGCACAGCTTCTGACTCAATTGGTCTGGGGTGGGGCTCTAAAATTGGCATTTTCTAACAAGTTCCCAAATGCTGCTGAACACTGCTGAGTCAGGAACTGTATTTGAACCACCTGTTGTAGAGAAATCTTCCGTATTTGAGTTGTCACACACATAACCAACGTTCAATAAATGCTTGGTAATGATGTTGATGAGTAAATACAAAGTCCTTCCCATGTGTACATAAAGCTCACAGATTGTTAGCCAAAGAAGTGATGTTAATAGTAACCACAATAATTGCAACAAGCATTTATTACACTTTCTTACTGTGACAAGAATCCCGAGGGCTGGGTATCATTGTCTTCATTTTACAACCCAGGAAGCTGGAGCTGAGAAAGTGAAGAACCTGAATTGCTCAAGAGTCTGTGACTTGTAAATGGCAGAGCCAGGTTTCAGCCAGGTCTGTCTGATAACAAAGCCCCAGGAGACAAGAAGCAAGCTCTCTTGAGATCTAACCAGCCAGAGTGCCAAGCACATAAACAACAATTAGAAACGCAATGCATATCCTTTCAACACCATGGCAACAATAGTTAAGGAAATCCACTGTGTTTTAAGAAGGTAAACAGCTAAAATCGTTACTCACGCCTTCTGTAACCAAGCCCATTCTTTCAATGGACAACTATAGTATTTTTTAAAGGTTTTCACATTAAATACATTTAGAAGAATGGAAATCTTGTGGAAATGATAGTTTTAGAGCTAAGGAAAGACACTAATGTTACCAATAAACCATCCAGGAAATGAAACACGTTTTTAAAATTCAAGGGGAAATTTTGAACTGTTCATGTCTTGCACACCATATTCTATGATTATTAAAAATAATATTTTTTCCTGAAGACAGTAAAGTCTTCTCTATGCTTAATCCCTAACAGTTCCTGGCTCATTTGATGTGTTCAATAAATATGTTGAATAAATGAATGAATAAACAAACAAGTAAAATATGCCATTGGAAGCTCCTAGGGTTTTTCCTCAATAATATATAAGCAGCCTTAGTGGTCATTGTGACCCCTCTTCCTATCTTTTGAAACACAGCTTCAAAAAGATAAATCAGGGTCTGGAAAAGAAGTAATTTTTCTAAAATGGGGGTGGGGGGAAGGGGGAAGATGTCCCTGATTAGCTCAAACAGGAAACCAGAAAAGAGAGAGAGAACTACTGGATTTAATGAAACAAGAGGGCAGGTAGGAAGTAAACCAAATCTTACCAGGCCTGATCTTAGGAGATGCCGCCTTATCCTTGTGTTGTTAAAATAGCCAGTCAGGTGTTTATCGGTAAGACTATTATATGCTGCAAGCAATCTGGAAGAGAAAAATGAAACCATCAAGGTTTTATGAAGTGTTGCCGAACAGCCAAGGCGATTCTTGACTTTGTCATCCCCAAACTGTGCATAATCATTCACTCCTCCAGACAGCCAGTCATTCATGTATGTGTTCAATAAACAGGTATTTTTTTTTAAAGATTTTATTTATTTATTTGACAGAGATAGAGACAGCCAGTGAGAAAGGGAACACAAGCAGGGGGAGTGGGAGAGGAAGAAGCAGGCTCATAGCGGAGGAGCCTGATGTGGGGCTCGATCCCACAACGCCGGGATCACGCCCTGAGCCGAAGGCAGACGCTTAACCGCTGTGCCACCCAGGCGCCCCAATAAACAGGTATTGAGCACTTACTGTTTTCCAGGTTTTGTGATAAGAACTGGGAGACAGTCCTGACATTGTTTATTTTGAGGATAAGTACGGAAATCAGACATGAACAATTAAACTGGGTGTGAAAAATCCAACAATAGAAATATGCAAAACTCATGGGGACACAGAGAAGGAGACTACCAACTTCAGTTGTCAGGAAAGTCTTCACAGAGGAAGCCTGATGGGGAGGAAACTTGGAGTTCCTTCAGAGGACTCTTGGCCTCCCGTTTCACCCTAAATTCTAGCGGCAAACTTACGTGCACTTCTTCAACATATTCATGTTTTCGTGTCTTCAGGACACAACACGCGGTCCCTCTACTGCCAAGGCCTCTCTCTGACCTGTTAGCTAGTGGATACGACCCGTGATTCACAATCATCTCTTTTCCCAGCAAACATTCCCCAGTGCAAACCACCTAAGATTAGAAGGCCAGGAGCTTGTGTTATTCTTAGTATCGCTATGGAATTATTTATTGTGTACCCAAATAATGATGTGTTCAATAGGGGAAAACAATTTTGTTTCGGATTCATTCTTACTGGTATAAACTTCTAAGTTTAAGCTCAGAAGCTTAGAAGTCTTAACTTCCATATATATATATATATCCACCACACTTTCATGAATTCCACATCCAGAACTCCCCACCCTCCCCCCCCCAAAAATTCATAGATTACTTTTGATTTTTAGGGTCTTTTAAGAGTTAAAAGAAAACAAATTGGTTGCTTGATTACATCTTATACCTTGGTAGGTGGTCAATCTGAGTCTATAAATCAAAGTTTGAAGCTATTTTTTCTAAGTTTTAACTTCTCCTCCACTGATTATTATTTTTTTTCAAGATTTTATTTATTTATTTGACAGAGAGACAGCCAGTGGGAGAGGGAACACGAGCAGGGGGAGTGGGAGAGGAAGAAGCAGGCTCCCAGTGGAGCCGGGAGCCCGATGCGGGGCTCGATCCCAGGACTCTGGGATCACACCCTGAGCCAAAGGCAGACGCTTAACGACTGAGCCACCCAGGCGCCCCTCCAGTGATTATTATTACCTTACAAAAACATATGCACATACATTTACATGTATGTATACAGGTAGGCACATATGTTCATCCATGTATATAAATGCGAGTGTAGGTACATATATATGTATATAGAGCGAGAGAGTTGAAGACAGAGAGACAGAGACAGGTAGAGAGAAAGAAGCAAAGAGGGAGAATTCACAAGCCTAAACACAGCCCTAAAATAAGGCTGTCTTTAAAAAAATATACCCTATTACCTGCAACAAAGATTTACAGTCTGTACATATTACGAGCAATTGATCCTTAACTTACTTGCAGGCCAGAGCAGGGACTCATATGATACAGTCAAGTAAATGTCATTAGTGACAATTTTATTTAGCTGCTTTAATTACATGAAGATGGTATTGGTGACCTTTTCCTGTCTCTTTTCTCCTTAACGCCCATCTTAGGAAAGTTATATGCTGTCAAATGGTAAGGAAAGTTTAATTTTGTCCAAAAGACACAGAAAGCAGTTACAAAGCCCAGAAGCCAAGATGCCACATGAGGGTTGCCGACATATGAACAACGCAGGAGCCATTATTTCACTGGGTTTATGTAAAAAGACAACCCGAGGGCGTCAGTAATGCACATACGAAACCAGCCCCAGATAATGCTTTGAAACCATCTTTTAAATGAACTGTCTTGGTGTCCTATAGTTCATCAAAGGTTTCCTGTCTCCAAAAGGTCAACACTGTATCCCTTACCCTTTCTGAATCTCAGAATATCTTTCCAGCAACTCATTTCAGAAAGGTGAGCAGGTGTCTCTCGGTCCTAACAATCATGATTCCACAGCTCACAGATTCTTAAGATAAATCATTAGACAGATATCATATATAGTCTTTTGTCTGTTTTTCAGGCTCAAGTTTAAAAAAAAAAATCAATAGTTTTGGAATAGCTGTGAGTGCTAAAACCCTGATTAAATGAAATAGGGTCAAAAAGTTAGGATAACATAAATTTTAACTTCCCTACTGGCTGAAAATAATCCCCTTCTTTCAATTCAGAATTTGAAACTTTTTCAATATTTAGGTCCTGAAAATAATGCTTAGGCAGCTTTGGCACCACCTCGTCCTCCTTCTGCTGCCTCAGGCTCGTGCTAAACGAGTATGTGTCCATGACGTACCTCCTGTCTTACCAAAAGGTCCAGCGGAGTTGCAAACTTTGCACACATCAGCTTTCCCACCTTTCCCTGTTTAGGAAAGATTCAAAGTCCGTGGTTGGGATGCTATTTGTGAAGCAACTCTTTCCATGACAATCATAACCTGGCCTCGGCAGAAAAGCTAAAAAATAACTGGTTGGGTCCATCCGGGGTCAGTCATTTCTTTTTCAGCAGCCTAACTTTTTTTTTTAACTGAAACTTTAGATTAACAAACTATTTCATAACAAGAAATTGTACTGGAGTAAATTGTATACAGATTTAGTAAAACAGTTGTTAGGGACTGAATGTTTGTTTCCCCCTAAAATGTGTATGTTAAAATCCTAACCCCCAATGTGGTGGTATGAGGAGGTGGGGGCTTCGGGAGGTGATACGGTCAGAGGGTGCAGCCCTCATGAATGAGATCAGTCCCTTATAACAGAAGCCCCAGAGAGCTGCCTGGACCCTTTCCCCATAGGAGGATACAGCAAGACAGCCGCCGTGTATGAACCAGGAAGCTGCTCTCACAAGACGCTGAATCTGCCGGCACCTTGATCTTGGACTTCCCAGCCTCCAGAACTGTGGGACAGAAATTTCTGTTGTTTAAGCCACCCAGTCTATGGTGCTGTGTTATAGGAGCCTGACGGGAGTACGTTAGCAGTCAATGCAAACGTGTCTATTTTATACATACAAATGTCACCCTCGTTCTGACCACGAAGCCTCCTCCACAGGGAGATGGTAGTCGTCCTGTGTGTCAGCCACAGCCGTGGTCCGTCTGACCCTCTCTGCTCTGCTCTTCTTCCTGTGTGCTTGGTATGGGTTTGTAGCCTCCCTTCGCACTGGTCCAATGACAAGAGCTTTACTGACCTGGCCACAAATTTAGATGAGTAGAGCTTTTCTGATGTTTCTGCCTTTGTCCTCTTCATTCACTGCCACTGCTCCCCCAACACACATACCCTTTTCCTTTCTCTCTTGCATTCAGCAGAGCCCTGGGCCAGATGAGGTCACCTCGCCTGAACTCGGTGATTGTGTTGTTGATTGTGTTGCACCTGCAGCACTCCACTCCCTTTGTAAGTCACTCTCCGCATCTCCGGTCAAAGCTGGACTTCTGGCTGTGGTACCCAGTCCCATGATCCTCCCCTGCTGCGGTCCATAGGATCAACAACTGCGCTGATCCCAGCAATTACCACGCCGCTGTGACTGTATCATTCAAAGGCCATGCTGTTCACACCAAGTCCCACAGCTAAATGCCAAGACAGGCCCAACTCACTGGCTTCTCTATCTGATGGACAAGACTACTCACCCACCCTCTGGTCACTGGGTGGAGAACAACCCACTAGCTGGCTCAATGCACTCGGGAAGACAGTCCCCCAGGAAACCAAGCAACCTTGTCTCTATGATGGGTCCTGTTTCCCCCACTATGATACACCCCCACATTCCTAGGGATTAGAGGAGCAGGCTGCTGAGTCACTGGGCGTGCTGCCTTTCCAGCTGCAGTCCTTCAACACTGAACCCTCGAACCCCTGCCTCTCACTGTGTAGAATATATAAATGGGCTCTGAAGTAATAAAGTCAGTGATTCCTATCAATCCCTCCATCTGCCCCCAAAGAGAATCTATCCCATAAAAATGCCATCTGAAAAGACAAGCACCATAATATTACTAATCACAAGCATTTATTGAGCACTGACTATTTTCAGGGCATTCCAAAAGATCCTGGGGGTTTAGAGATGACACAGACACTGTACCCACAGAGTTCCCAATGTAGTGGAGGGAGTATGCGTGTACATACAGTGTGTGTGTGTGTGTGTGTGTGTGTGTGTGTGTGTGTGTGAATACATGAGCTTACTTCATTTCTCCCTGTGCCACAGGCTGATTCATTCACAAATAGGTAATGAGTGTTTAAGCGTCTCCATGTCAGATACTGTGTCCAAAGCTGGGCAAAAAGCATAATATCCCCAACCCATTAGCAGATTACAAAGTACCTCCACACACATAGTCTCATTTGATTTCTTTTAGGCCCCTGCAATGACAGCTATTACAGCTCTTCCATCTTACTCAAATGGAAAAGCTTTAAAATAAGATTATCATTTAATGTGAGTCAGTCATAGAAAAGCCTGACTAAGGTCACGCCTTCTTCATGATCACAGTGGTAGAAGAATTCCTACTGGCTTCAGCCCTCTTGAGCCTACCTCCCCTCCTTGCACTGCCTGTCACCACTCTTGGTGGGAGAGACAGATGTAGTGGTTAAGACTCCAGCTCTAGTTCAGTCCTGGCTTCACCGTTGCTGACTCCGTAACTGGGATCAAGTGACTAGCCACACCTCTACCTTCCACAAAACACTAGCACATGAACACAATGTGGCCAAGTTCTTTGCCACTTCATAACAAGGATCGCTTTTCCCCCAGTTTCCAATAACATGTTTCTCATTTCCACCTCACACTTCATCAGAATGGCCTTTACCATCCATATTTCTACCAACATTCTGTACACGATTATATATGTGTTCTCTAAGAAGAAGGAAGCTTTCTCTCCAGCTCCCTTTTCTTTTTGAGCTCTTGCCAGAATCACAGGAAAATCCCTTCACAAGAAAATATTTGCAAACCATATGTCTGATATGGGGTTAATATCCAAAACATATAAGGAGCTCATACAACTCAATAGCAAACACGAATGACAATAACAATGATCCAAATAAAAATGAGCAGAAGACCTGAATAGACATCTTTTTTCCAAAAAAAAACCATAAATGGCCAACAGGTATGAGAAGGAATATTCAACTAATCATCAGGAAAATGGAAATCAAAACCACAATGAGATACCACCTCACATCGTTAACATGGCTGTTCTCAAAAAGATAAGAGGTAAGTATTGCTGAGAATGTGAAGATGAGGGAACCCTTGTGCACTACTGGTGGGAGTGTAAATTGGTACAACCACTATGGAAAACAGTGTGGAGGTTTCTCAAAAAATTAAAAATAGAATTCCCATAGGATCCAGCATTCCCACTTCTGGAAATACATCCAAAAGAGATATCTGTACCCCCAAGTTCACTGCAGCATTATTCATACAAGTCATGGAAACAATGTAAGTGTCCATCAGTGGATAAATGGATAAAGAAAATGTTGTGAATATATATACAATGGAATATTACTCAGCACTAAAGAAAGGAAATTCTGCCATTTGCAATAACATGGATAAATTTCAGGGCATTATACTAAGTTAAATAAGTCAGAGAAAGACAAATACTGTGCAATCTCACTTGTATGTGCATTTTTTTTTAATGAGCTAATAGAAATACTGAATGATGGTTGCCAGGGATTGAAGGGGGACGGAACGAAGAGATGTTGGTGAGAGGGTACAAATTTCCAGTTACAAGATAAATAAGTTCTGGGGATCTTATGTACAGCATGGTGACTATAGTTAATGATGTTGTATTATATACTTGGAAGTTGATAGGAAATTAGATCTTTAAAAAAACAATTATGTGAGGTTTTGAATGTGTTAAGGAAGCTTTTGTGGTAATCATTGTGTAATATAAACATATATCAAATCATCACATTGTATACCTTAAACTTACACAATGTTATATGTCAATTATAGCTCAATAAAGCTGGAAAAAAAACTTTTGTCCCTCAAAATTTTCCAGTTACTACCCCATTACCAGCTCCAAACCTACTTCCACATTTTTAGGTATTTGTTATAACAGCATTCCACTTCTTAGAACCAATTTCCATCTTACTCTGTTCAGGCTCTGTCACAAAATGGACTGGGTGGCTTGAAAAACAGAAATTTATTTCTCACAGTCCTGGGGACTGGAAGTCTGAGGTCAACGTGCCAGTACAGTCAGGCTCTTGGTGAGGCCCTCTTCCTGGGTGATGAACAGCCATCTTCTCTTTGTATCCCCACGTGGCACAGAGCAGACAGAAAGGCAAGCTCTCTTTCATCGCTTCATATAAGGGCACTAACCCCATCATGAGGGTTCCATCCTCATGACCCATCTCCCAAAAGCACCAGCTCCAAATATCATTGCGCTGGGGATTGTGGTTTCTACATATGAATCTAAGGAGGACACAAGCCATAACAGAAGGTGTAATTGTCTTCATTTTGTGGATAAGGAAAACAAGCCTTAGTTTAAGTCACTTGCTAAAGATCACATAACCTAAAGTTTGTTCCTGAAAATATTTGCCAAATCACAGTGAAACACCACTCACCAGGGTTTCACTCACCAGGGCTTGCTAAGGTGGGGACCAGGATGCTAAATATGATGACAGGAAAGTAAGAATCATGAAATATTCACATAAAAATGTAATTCCATAAATTCCCCAATACAGAAATAGAAAAATTTTAAATGAAAATACTTACAGACAAAATTAACAAATATGTAACTTCCATTTGTAATTAGCCATATCATTAGCATTAAAAACAATATTTTGAAATCTTTAAATTATCTTATTCTCTAACATATATTTCTGCAATCTGCCCTATGATACAAATTTTCCTAGCAAACTTGTTCAGAGAGAACATAAAGAATAATTTTGACACAGCCGGTTTTATTTAGATCAAATTGTGACTCTGCCCGTCTGAATTAATGAAGCTTGTACTAGTTCATTATTGCTGCTGTACCCAAGTGCCACACATTAGTAGCTTACCGCGAATTTATTGTCTTACACTTCTAGAGGTCAGAAGTTCAAAACGGGTCTCACTAAATTCAAGGTGTCATCAGGGTTACGTTCCTTCTGGAGACTCTAAGGAAGGATCTTTTCCACATTCTAGAGGCTCCCCCCATTTTATTTTAGGGTCAGCTGATTACCAACCTTAATTCCATGTGCAAACCTAATTTCCCATTGCCATGTAAATTAACATATTCACATGTTCTGAGGACTAAGACATGGACGGACTTCTTTGAGGGGCCATTATTCTGCCTATCACAAGGCTTTTCTTATATGCCAGATGCCAGGGAGCAGAAACACTGGATGCTGAATGTTATGGAAATAACATATATATTGTCCAATGACCATGTTCAATCATGCCAGTGATGCTCACTTTGAAAAGGGACACTTCCCAGATCAGAGGGAGGAAGGCAGTTCTTGGCACCATACCAAGATGTACAAAATAAATTGGAGCCTAAACTTTGATGTGCCAAATGTGAGCACGAAGACAAAAGAACAGGAGGTACACTAAGAAACCGATATATTCAAACAATAGATTTTTCTCATAAGGATAACAATAGAGTTAACTTCTTTAGGTGAATGTAATATGTGAAAAGATAGATTCGCCCAAAGGATGTAATTGCACTCATGTCAAACATCAATTAATCAGCACTTAATATATTTCATTAAATTCAAATGATTATATGAAACACTAAGAATGAAGAAAATTTTGCCAATTACACTATAGCATGCCACTGATGTAAGCACAAATGATTTTAGTAATGCGAAAATGTGAAAAAATCATCTTAGTATTGATGTAATAGGTTACTATGCATGCTTAATTATTGCACATACATAGATAAATCTGGGGAAGAGGAAAGAATATGGCTGGGTTCCTACCATTAAAAGCTTCAAAATGAGGTTAGAGAGAAGGATTTTACACGTAAAACAATTAGAAAACGTACAAAACTCCATTTTAAAAGTAATAACTGTGGAGTGCTGGAGCTGACTCATACAGGCTCTAATGAGATAACTGTTAAAATTTTCAGGAGTTTTCCAAGCCATTGTTAGCTTGAAATTGGCCATCATGGGGGTATTTACACCACAGAAATTAACAAACACTATAAATCAAGGCTTTTTTTCTTTCTGAGAAGCCAGTTTACCAGCATACCACTAATTTTAAAAGTGAGTAACAAGATATATCACAGGAACTATTAAATAAAATGATTGATTATATGAGTCAACGTACAGAAGTATGCCTTACATAGTTTCATCCAGAAATTCATCTTCTATATGCAGTATTTGACCAAAGGGGCTCATATACCCGTTCAACCATTTCCTATCCCCAACAAAAAGAACATGAGGACTCTAGCAAACACATTGACATTTTCAGTAGCATTTCAATCAAGAAATTTTATGCAAGATATCTCTTTACATTGCCACAAATGGAAAGGTTCAACTTACCTACCAATCTGGAAAAACTGATTACATCATTTTATGCTCAACAAAATCAAATGAGACTTAGGTGAATGAACATGGTTTTATTACTAAAGATGAAGAGCTTAATCGAGAGGTGCTTTGCATTTCAGAGGTCACTAAATCTGCAATTTGTAGAGTTTGATAGTGTTCAAGGAAGGCCTACATCAAACCTCCCTGCCAAGGCAGGCTTCCAGCAATGACAACCAGATAAAATGTTTCTGCAACTCACATCAAATCCTTGTAGTGGGAAAGCAAGTTAAACAAATCATAGGATATTGTGGTTTGATTGCCATTATGTTACAATTCACAAGCAATGGAGCTCCACCTCCTGACCCATATGCCTTTCTCACTGTCCATCAAAAAGATTTGTAAGAATCCACAGAATTTCAGTTCTCTGAGGAAACGCATCACACTCAAGCCAACCAACTAAAACAAAGATTTTGAATCTCAGCAAGATTCTTAGCAAAGAAGTAATAAAATCTAAACGGGAACAACTTCTCCAAATAAAATAACTGAAAGCAGCACAAATAACCAGAAAAATAAAGAAAAAATAAACTACGTAGCTTCCCATCACTGAAAACTGCATGTCTGTCACTTAAGAGTGAGAAAACTTAAGACCAGACACCTTAACTCTTAATAGATGCAATGATTTTCCTGCAGTTATTTAAGGCAAATAAATCTATATCAAATACTTCAGCCCAAAGTAAATTTGATGAGATAAAAAAGGATGAGATTTGGGGCTAGAAAGCTTGAGGTCAAATTCTAATTCTACCCCTTACAAGATGCATGACCCTGGTGAATTCAATTTTCTTTTTGCAATTATCACCAAGAAGCCAAATGCTGTGACTGCTTCCTGAAGTGGATGATCCAAGTTTACTGGTCTGGAAATGTATTTACCTGGAGCCACGGGATTACAGAAATGACCACATGAGGTCTAGTCAACTCTCTCATTTTATATTCAGGACACTGAGCTTATAAAAGCAGGCACAGCTCATCAGTAAACTCAGATCATAGGACTCAAAAAGAAGATGCCAGAATGTCACAGGAATACCCACAGAATTATACCTGTCCCTTTCCTTGGGCCCTTGTCTCACTACCTTGCACCAGAATTTCTTTCATCATGTTTGATCACTCCCTTTAGATTCATGTAAGATTCCTCCATGTATCCCTCTCACAAGTTGTACTGTGGTGCCATGTCTACAGTATATGCTTCGCCAATACTTGTCGAATGAATGAGATTATAAATCAGTTAATGGAAACAAAATATATTGGTCCAATCCCTTGACATCCTTTTAAAAAGTCCATGTGTATGGATCAGGGTTAACCTCTCTTCCACTTCAGGATAATAACTGAAAGCAGTTCATGCCAAAAGAGGTTCAAAAGCTTGCTTTACATATTTTGGCTTTTTTAAAATTCAGAATGCTCAGTGTGGGTGATCCTGCTGACAATGTTAGTTTTGTTGTTTTGTTTTTTGTCAAATAAATGCTTTTGCAGTATGCTACAAAATTGCATTGAAAGAAAAGTTCCTAGGGAGGCAGGAAAAAAAGAAAACCTTTTGAGGAAACTTGAATAAAGACCAATGCAGAAGAGTAATTGACATAAGGGTCAATTATTTTCCAACCTTTTATAAGAAAATTCTTTGCCAACTAAAATTAGACCACGAGTCTCTGCTGCCTGCCACTTTATAGAGGGTGATTGAACTAATACTATATAAATGATTTTATATTACATCCTTCATTCTTTTTATTTGTATCCAAACCTGCCAGATCTCAGCAATTATGCTACATATTGATTTACAATTTCTCTCAGCTTATTCCAACGATGCAGACAGATGAGAACCATAATATTATTTTATTTATAGCCTTAATATGATGGTTTGAAGTGACTACTAAAAACAAAACTAGCCTCCAACTGTGCTGACTGCTGGCGAGATAGTTTTGCAGTGTGCACAGATGAGGCAATAGGAAAACAGTGCATGGGAAGTCAGTAGGCCTGGGACCCCCTAAGGTGGACCGTTCCTAAAAGAAGAAGTTTGAGCCTCTAAGCTCTTCTCTGGAGACTTAAGAAGGTCAATTCTTTGAACAGAAAAAATAAAGAAAGAAATTGTGGCCACTTAAAGAAATATGCATTAACAGAAAAATAGTATACAAAACAAGGGAGATAAGGAGGCTGTTTGGAGAAAAGGTGATAGAAGGGAAAGTTCTAGAAACCAATAATTTTCATCTCCAGTATTTATGGATCACCTAATGTTTTTGTAGTGCACACAGTAAACACTCTATATAACATGAGCTATATATTTTAATTCTCAAAACGACCGTGCAAAGTACTATTATCTACCCTCTTCACGGAAGAGTAAACTATGGCATAGAGTCTTAGATGAGCAGATCATGACTATTTTTAAAGGCATCCACAATTCAAATCAGGGACTGTTCGGTTTTAACCACTAAGCTGAACTGTGCTCTACAAGGAACAGTCAACAGTCCCGAAGAGCTCAGCCTAAGTAAGAGAAAGCATATGGGGGTCAGATAAGTGAATGGTATGACCTGTGAAAGATGCTAAGAAGGCAGGATCATCTCAAATGATGAGGGCAAGTACAGGGAAGGCAGTTTGCCTTAATAAAGGGAACAACTGTCTAAAAGTCAAAGGGGTGGTCTGTAAGATGGCTCGCCCAATGGGCCTGGGACTGGCCGGTTTTCTAACAGCCGTGGAGGGTTTTAAGCTGGGTAACAGCATGACTAGATTATTCTACCACCAAAATCCTCTTGCTGTGTCTTGAGGAGGAAGAGTATGGTAGTTGAGAGTTTCACTTCTCAAGTCCAATTTCCTGAGTTTGAATCTTAACTATTTAACTACCTCAGCTCCTTAGCAATGAAGGCAAGGTACTTAACTTCCCTGTGCCTTCTATTTTCCTCTGAAAATGGAAATAATCATAGTGCTATTTTTGAAAGTCATTTAGAGCATTAAATGAGTCAATACTAAAAACTTAGCAAATTACCTATCACACACTAAACTCTCAATGGATTTTGGAAGTTACCATTGAGTTGACGTACTTTAAGAATTGGAAGCTAAAGACTTAAGGATGTGCTAACTAATCTAGCATTTCATAAAACATACATATATAAAACCATCACACTGTATACTTTAAACTTAACATAGTGTTATTTGTCAATTACATCTCAATAAAGCTGGAAAAATAAAACGAGAAAAAAAACAAGCAAAAAAGACTTAAGCAACATATGCTTTGCACAAAGAACAAAATAAACACACAATCGCTGCCACTCACTGAGTCTCAAATATATGCCAATATTCCTGCAAGGAAGGTATTTATTAGCACCAATTTTTGAAAGAGGAAAGTGAGGCACAGAGAAATTAACTTTCCTAAATCCCCATAAGGCACAACTGAGATTCAAACTTACGTCTCTCTGACCCCAAAAATATTCCTCTTTCTAATGTACCGTGTTTATCTCCTATTTTTTAATGAAACATTGATTTTCCATGTGTAATATCATTCTTTTTCAGTTAGAAAAACACAAAAAATAAGATGATTTTCAGGCAGTTCCAATCTTTCAGAGATTTCAAGTCCTTGTTTGTGCCTCCTTTGAAATGCTCTAACCTGTCCACATTCTCCCAGCAGTTTTTAAAATTTCCTTGGACCTTGTCTCCCAGCTTGCTTCTTGAGTTCCCCTGCTGCCTGAAATAGAACTTTGGGATCTGGTTCCTGCCCCTCGCTCTTGCATTTGGCCCTGAAACTTTAGGCTTTCCTATTTTTTCTTCTGTGGGCTAATCTCTTCACCAAGGACTGGAACTTAATACCCATCTACATAGACTGCACCCTCAGGTCAGCCTCACTCTCTCCCTAAGCCCACTTCCTATTCTGGAAGATTCCAGCCCAGGCCAAAGCTCTAAGTCTCAGTTTGAGCGGAAAGAAGAATTTGTAGGAAAGAAGAATTTAACAGCGATAACCTTATATAAATCCCTATGAATTATGGTGAAAGAGCCATTTGCTGGTAGTTTGAGAGATTCCAAACTATGATTTCAAGGGGAAGAAACATTCACACTCACTTTATGAAGATTTACAAGATGAACAGGTATAAATCTGTTTGACTTAGAATTAAAGGCAAAGACCTTTCACTTTAAAAAAAAAAAAAGAACCCAAAAACCTAGTGTGTACATTTAGTGTTATATCTGAGGTTCCAAAAAATGAGCAAGAGACAATAAGAACTTAAAGCAAAACCAAATGTGAGGTATCGACTTCTTAGGCCAGGCCAGCTTTCACTTGGTTTTATAGCATCCTTGCCTGCTCCTAAGAAGATATCAGCTAACTAAACCAGTAATGTTGACTCCTCTCGCTTATTCAAAGTCATAACAGACTACTATTGCCCAGGCAATGATAACAATGATAATACAGGTTTCCCTGCTAACCGAAAGTAGAGTGTTCCTAGGACATCTTTCTTAAACCAAGATGGCGTAAAGCAAAGAAGCAATTACCATTGATTTACATGAATACATTTTTGGGTCTTCCCAGACCCAAGAAATAACCTCCATTAAGCATTTCTGATACCTTAGGACACAACTTGCTAATGCATGAGCAAGATAAATCAATATAAAGCACAGATACTAACAGACACAGTTCAAAGCTGTAGTGGCTGACACAGACACGCTGAGTGTAGCTCCCGGGGAGAGCGCTTGGCAGGGCCACTCTGGCTGCTCAGAATGTGCGCTGCCTCCCTAACGGCTTGCTGCAAACACGTGCTAGATGCTATTTTGCTTTTCACCTTGATTTAGGCAAAAATCTTCTACAGACTTCTTTCCGTTAGCAAAAACCGGTCCTCATTGGGTCTTAGTAAAAGCAAAGTGGCTTAACGCAAATGTATGGAAAGTGGGGCTATCTGTACAATGTACTTATAAAGTACTTTTTACTCTCTTTAAATGTTTCCGGATACTGTATGTATCTTTTATGTATGTATCCAAAATTTTCCCCCCAAATTAACCTCTCCAGAATGCCCTGTCCAATGAATCCACTCTACATCTAGCTCAGGACTTAGGTGTGCAAGTTCTCCTACAGAAATGTGGACTTATTCATGTACATTCGTACCTACGTCAGTGCTACCAAGCACTAAGTTAGCATATTTAACACTTACTATACGGCAGGCCCTGTGCTAAATGTTTTAGAGGATTTCATTTAATCCTCACAACAACCTACACAACAGACATATTTTCCACATGGATGAAAAAAACAAGAATCAGAGGGATTGTACAGATTTCGAGTAGGGCCACGCAACAGCTGTGTGGCAAATCTGAGCTCATACCATAGTCTGGAGCTAGAGAGTTAACTACTAAAGCACTGTGCCACAGGACACTGTGGACTGTCCCCAAAGCCATTCCCAAACCCTTCTCCCTTGTCCATCTCCCATGAGGTTGTAAAGGTCCATATACTCTTTCCCACACTCCCTTGGCACGTAGGCATGCCCACTGATGCAATTCTGGTCAATGACATATTAAAGGAAAGTTCTGGAATGTTCTGGAAATGCTTTCCTCCTTGATTAAAAAAACCCTTATTTTAACCATCTTTTTCCTTTATGTTTTGGATGTTTTTATAAAAATATAATGACTGGATCTAGTGTAATCATCTTGCTACCATAAGGAAAAGACCAAGAAAATTGTACAGGTAAGGACCCAAGTCCTGATATTACAAAAAAAAATTGAATCACCTACCTCCAGACTACTTGTGAAATAAATAATAAATGTTGGTATGGTTTAAGGCACTGTTCATTTGGTTTTCCATTACTTCCAGTTGAATGAATTCTTAACTGATATGATTACCCTACTGCTCCTGGACAGCAAAACTCAAAGACGTCTGTTCAGTGACTTTTGAAATCTTTAAAAAAAAAAAGAAAAAAAGGGGCGCCTGGGTGGCACAGCGGTTAAGCGTCTGCCTTCAGCTCAGGGCGTGATCCCGGCGTTATGGGATCGAGCCCCACATCAGGCTCCTCTGCTATGAGCCTGCTTCTTCCTCTCCCACTCCCCCTGCTTGTGTTCCCTCTCTCGCTGGCTGTCTGTATCTCTGTCAAATAAATAAATAAAAAATCTTTAAAAAAAAAAAAAAAAAAAAAAAAAAAAAAAAAAAAGAAAAAAGACTCACTATTTAGGTTTTCTTCAAGAACTCAAATGAATTTCTTGAACACAGTAAGTGCTTAATATGGTAGCTTAGTAAGTAGTACATACTCGGCACTCGGTAAATATTAATTGAATGAATGAGCAAATGTATTCTTGAAACTAATCACAAATGATCACTTATATATGAAACATGTCAGCAATTAGTGAGCTAAGTGCAGGGCATAGTCCTGAAGTACATGAAGGACCAAAATATGTAGAGAGGTATGGTCTCTACCCTCAAAATGTTTGTAGTTACAAGAGAAATATGAAGACAACTGGAATGCTATGAGGGAATTGCCTTCCTGGTACTTGTTGGTGTAACTTAAAAAACAGTTATGTCTTAGAGACAGCTTTTCAAACAATATAGCTTTGTCAGTATAGCTTTAAAAGTAGGATAATACGTAGGAAAATGGAGAAAAAATAAAATGACAAAAAAAACTATGATTATCAATGGGAGGGTTTCAAGTAATTTTTATTTTTTTCTTTTATATTTTGCTCAAAGTAGAAATTTTGCAAAATACAGATACATATAAGAAAATAAAAGACAACTCGTATCCCCAGTACCCAGAGACTTGAGATCCCCTCTAAGTCTATTATTCTAATTTACAGCAGATTATTTTTATTTGAATCTAAACAACAGAAACAATATTATTGTAAACATCTTGGGGCAAGCTATGCAGAGAGACAACTTCTTAATATGAGAGCCACATAATATTCACAAATATAAAATATTACAATCCATGGCATATAGAGAATGTCAGATTAACTGCTATTATAAAACACTATGATTGGATTCAATTTAAAATCCTTAGTTTTTAATGCTGTTTCATAACTACTATGTGCAATTTATATTGTCTATTTAGTTCCCTGCTGTTTTTCCTCTTGTTTCAATATTTTGCCCTAAGAATTTTCATTAATTTATAAATGTTTAGTACTATTATAAGAAAATAATAACAGTCACAGAAAAATGGATCACCAGCTTAAAATGCTCAATTTTCTAACCCAACCAGTGTAAGATGCTGAGAGGTAGGGAGTAATTTGATTACGAATCAGACTAGAAAGAAAAGTTCAATACTTACCAGTAGAGACCATTGACTTATTATCTTAATTACTTCTCCTCACTAGTGCTTTAATCATATTTTCTGTTTGCTTTGAGTTTTATCTCCTTTTTCAACTTTTGGCTTCCAATTTCCACTCTTCATGAGCCTCATATTGTTAAACCATTTATTTCCAATGACTACATTTCTCATAAAGGCCATCTTTAGCTTTTGCAGGACCAAGTAATAAAGCGCATCAGCAGTGACAAACAGGTTGTATCGGTGCGGTAGGGCTGCCATAACAAAGTATCACAGACTGGGGGGCTTAAACAACAGAAATTTATTATCTCACAGTTCTGGAGAATAGAAGTCCAAGGTCAAGGTGTCAACAGGGTTGGTCTCTTCTGAAAGCCGTGAGGGAAAGATCTGTTCCAGGCCTCTCTCTTTAGCTTATAGATAGCCACTTTTTCCCGCTGTCTTCACATGGTCTTCTTTCTGTGTGTGTGTCTAAGTCCTAACCTCCTCTTCTTATAATGACACCAGTCATATTAGATTAATGACCCCATTGACCTCATTTAACTATAATTACCTCCTAGAGACCATTATCTCAAAATACAGTCACATCTGAGGTGCTGGGAGTTAGCACTGCAACATATGAATTTGGGTGGGGGTATAATTCAGCCCATAACACAAGCACAGCCGCACAGCCAAAAAGATGACCAATTGAAATATGTAGCATGGATTTAGATAGGAACAAGGAATAGATTTCTTAAGTACAAAGAAACCCACACTTTGATTCCAAATTATCTGTGTTCACAAACAGAAAAGGGTCATTGATGATTCATCCAAAAGGGGAACACATATCTTTTGGACCCCACTGCATCCATGTAGGTAGTTTGGATGGATGTGGAGAGGATTAATGAACCTCTCCAAAGAGATCCCCCAGAGCGCTGGGCAGAAGAAGAAACTGCATCTCACAGAAATCTGCCCTTTGACCAAAAAAGAGTTAACCTTACAAAAGAGACAGAGAGACAAGAAGAGTGAGGGTCAGAGGAGACCCTCAAGAGAATGAGAAGCTATTAGGAAGCCTGATCCATACAGATACACTTTGAAACATTCTTCATTTTTAAAATATGTGTCTTGTGGCTCACTATGAAAGCAATGTTTTGACAACGACTCTCAAAAAACTTCTAATCCTAATATTGACAGTATCTCAGTAAAGCATGATTTTTCAAGCTGCATCTACTGAACTTGTAACATCTTTTTCTCTTTTCTCTGGAAAGACATTAATCCAGAAAGGCAAGCTCTCAGGTGAATGATTTTAATCCAAATATATTTTCTAATATAACAACATGCAGCAATGATGTTACCAATGAAGGATGTGTTGCCTAATTGGAATTCTTGGAAAAGGAGAGTTATTTAGAGCTTCTAGCTAGTAAAAAAACCAAATGGCTTCTGATCAGTTAGAAACCAGAGGTAGAGTGGAATCCTACCTAACATTTGGGTTGACTTTTTTAGTTAGCACAAGATGCAAATGTATTGTATGGTCAAAAATATCCTTAAAAATCATGAGCTTAATCCATAAAGCACGATATTCATGGTTTTGTGTATGCTACAGCACTCAGTAATTCTTTGTGCACATAAGTTTCAGAACCATGGAGGTAGGCCAAAGCAAGGAACTAAAGAAAAATCAAAATGCAGTGTCTATACACTCAAATAAGTCACCTTTGAGGGCATTGCCAAGTCTTATTCAATGCAATCAGGAACAGTAATTGATTGTTCAAACCAAAAATTAATTTAATGAGGTAACTATATATATAAATACATTTACCTTAAATAGTTTAACTGAAAACGTAAATGTTGGTCACTTCACTATATTCATTTTTGTTTGTAGTGCCAAGAGTTTTACTTTGACTGTAACTCAACTGATTGTCCTCTTCCCTTCTCCTTTTGAAAAATATAAATCATATTCATAATATATCATTTGGGACTTCAAGTTTAGGGGAAAGGTGACAAAGATGCTTGCAAATCTATATGAATATTCAATCCTAGATTTTTTTCTTTTTTACAGATTTTATCTCTGCCTAATTTAATAGTTTATTTTAAACCCATGGACATTTAGGGAATCATTCCAAAGCCTACACTACACTCTTTGTGGGGGGAACTGAGTAAGTCATTGGCAGGAAAGATCTAATAATTCAATCTGCACACTACTTCTCTTGGTCTGTACCAAAATTATTGATTCAAGTTAAAAAGATTATTTCAGTACTATCTCCCAGAATCTAAATTTTTCATTGAAAATGATACCTCTGGAAGCTTAAAGTCTTGAAAATATATAAACACCCAGGCCCAGATTATTTGAAGCTTGATTTTAGGTTTGAAAATTGGGTCACAGAAGTTTTATTTTCTCATCTCCCTGAAAAGCTTTTTGTAGTTACGAATAATCAAAAGAAGTTGGGAAAGTCACCATTTTCTCAGTTAGAGAGACCTTTCTTCAGCAGAGACTGTGAGAAAGGAAGTGGGGTGCTACAGGAGACTGCATCTGACGGTACCCTCTTCTCTACACAAGAAGCGTACATACTGGGATATGCACATTCCTTGGATACCTAACGACTTTCCTAAGGGAACCTGGGCAAGGAGAGTTTTATGGGAATTAATTTCTAGACCCTCTAGTTTCTTCGGGGCTCTCCTAAAACTGATCTGACTGAAAATGCATATTGATCCATACCTTCCTTCCCTTTTATAATAATCTTTCCATTTTTACAAAAGAAAGGCACACTTCTCATCACCCCTTGTCTTATTAGGGTGCACTGAACTTAGAAGGATATCTGAAAAATAAAGAGACAATCTGAGGTATTGCATAGACGTTAATACAAGTCCTCTCATGACTGGGCAACAAATATGACAGCAAGTAATGTCCAACCTTTTGCTTTCAACACAATTGAAGGATCACATTTCAAAGATCACTGAAAACATTTTTTGGCGATAGATCACTATGTGATTTTGGCAAATAACTCTGAAGAAATGCAAAGAATTGAATGATGTTGTACAAACAAATCCCTTTCCAATTCCATCTATGTATGTGAATAGGTTTGTTAGGCAAAGGGATAAGAGAAGACATTCCCTCTATAACAAAAAGAGCAGACTCTGTAACAGATGATCAGAGAGGAAGTCAAGACAAATGAACATATTCATTTCACCTCGTTTAATCAGAAACAATTTATTCCTGAAGTTAAACTGTTCATACGAAACAGGAGGGGAAGTAGAAACTACCCAGTTTGAATTCAAATATTTAATGACTTCAAGTCTGATTTTTCTGTGTGACAGAGATAATTTTGATGGTAGGAGTGAGTGGTGAGCAATGAACAGACTAGAATGTTACTATGGCCACAAAAAGCTCTACACTTTGCTAAGAAGGCAGAGACACCGCAATAAATCTAGATAGCATTCATCACCAGACACAGTTACAAATTTTGTGTGTGTGTGTGTATAAGAACTTTTAAGATCTATTCTTTTAGCAACTTTCAAATTTAAAAAAAAAACAGTATTATTAGCTATAATCACCATGATGTGCATTACATCACCATGTTTTATTTATTTATCAGCTGGAAGTTTGTACCTTTTGACTCCCTTCACTCATTTCACCACCACCCTTGCTCCTTCCACCCGCCCCCTATCTTTGTATCTATTAGTTCATTTGTCGTTGTTGTTATTGTTTTAGATTCCACTTATAAGGTATATCGTACAGTATTTGTGTTGACCGTTTTGCGGGATATACAAATATCAAATTATTATATCGTACATCTGAAACTAATGTTATATGCTAATTATATCACAATTTTTAAAAATACCCTGTTGGACCAAACAAACAAAAAGGCAGAGACAAAGTCCAATTGTAAATGACATGGTGGGTTTATAATTTTTTGTCACGTTCGGATATATATATCCACTATCTAAAAATTGACAATTTTACTCCCAATAATTTTCACCCTGCCTTTGATGAAGAAGGACTGGGTTATCAGGGAGTAGGGATGTGTTAATTCTTTCTATACCACACTTCACTGCACAGCTGGTCCCCAACTCACAAAGGTTTGGCTTATGATTTCTTGACTTTACGGTGGTACGAAAGCAATATGCACCCAGGAGAAACCATTTTTGAATTCTGAATTCTGATCTTTTCCCAGGCTAGCGACATGTGGTATGATGCCCTCTGGTGACACCGGGCGGTGGCCGCTCCTAGTCAGCCATACAGTCACCAGGATGAACAACTGGTGCCTTTAAACCGTTTTGTATGTACCCAGATAACCACTCTGGTTTTCACTTTCCGTACAGCATTCAGTAGATTACATGAGATATTTACCACTTTATTATACAACAGGCTTTGCGTGAGAGGATTTTGCCCAAATATATAGGCTAATGGAAGTGTTCTGAGCACGTTTAAGGTGCGCAAGGCTAAGCTATGAAGTTCAGTAGGTCTGGTGTATTAAGCGTACTTCGGACTTACATTACAATGGGTTTATTGGATCATAACCCCGTCGTAAGTCGAGGGAGATCTGTACTCTCTCAGTACAGAAACACTTGTTTACATTAAAAAGATATACGTTAATAAGTCTAAATTAAAAAAAAAAGTGTGTCTAAACCTTGGAGCAATCTTTCCAAACAACATCTTCTGCATTTTTATCTTGTCATAAACCAGAATGCTCCCCATTCTTTCAATTCCTCAAAGCAAATTTACAGACGAGTGTGACTATCTCTACTTAAGAGCCAAGCTTATCTTTCACACAGGGAGGCAACTTCACGTGGATTCAGTGACGATCCTTTGAAGGAGTTAGAAGAGCCGTACATTTCATCCTCATGCATGACTGAGGGGTATAAAATCCCCATTCCACCTCCAGGACTAGTGAGCAACCCACAAACACACACACACACACACACACACACACACACACACACACACAAATAGCAACCCAGGGTAAGATTTAACGAACTAGAGGGACTATCAGTTGAAATTTTCCACTCTCAACTGAAAATTCGCATGAGAGATGGCAGTGCCAGAAGCGGGGGTTTATAGTTGACTTCCCAAATTACAATGTAGCTCAGATTCAAAGTCTCTATTACAATCTTTGGCAGAAGTTTTTAAGACCATTTTTATTTACTCCAAACTCTATCTGAACTAAGTCAGCACAGGTCCTTTGCAATTTTTACGTCAAGTGTTTCAAGCTGTAATTAAGTGAGCAGTGGAACTCAAAGGAAGCACCGAGAGAAAGCATCAGGGCGTCACTTATTGATTGGCGGAATTTTAGGGATTTGAAATTTGTTTTATTGTACCACTGCACTTCATTACCATTTATCCTTAAAATGTAATAAGTACAAACTGCTTCAGCAATGATGGAAAAGCTTTCTCAGCTTTAATGAAACCTTTTATTTGCTACTGAAACTTTTATTATTTCCAAATGGTGGCATAGGCAAGAAAAATAATCACTACTTATATTGACGAAAAACTTCAGCAATTTGAATAATTTTGTTCTTGGATGAATTCTAAGGCATTGAGAGTTGTTACTCTTATGTTTATTGTTTTCATTTACTTTTGATGAACTAAAAACAAAAAATATATATATACACCTACACACACTATTGCAAAATAATTTTCTGATTATATATCAAAATGCTAGATAGTTATGTACAGCAATCACTTGTTAGATGCTGGTCTGATCTGGATAGTAATTTCCATATATCTAGGGCTCCAATACATCTCAGCTATTGGCCATGAGAGGCAATGAAGTGTAATTGTGCAGTGCGCAGGCTCTGAAACTGGACAGCCTGGTTTTGCTTTCCAGCCCTGACACCCCGCCTACCTGTGAGACCTTTCAAAATTTTCAGACCTCAGTTTCCTTCCCTGTGAGAATGAGGGTGACTAGAATCTGCCTCATGACATGGGTGGGGAAATTAAATGAGGTATTTCATGTGAAATATTATTCTACAGCGTGGCACATGGTAAACACTTGTTCAGCTCATGGTAACAAATGTTCAGCTCTAATATGCTTTTCATATGTGAATACATCCACCTTGAGCCTGGAGGCAGGGTCAGAATACACCATGCATTCAACAAACATTTCCTGAGCTTTACTTTCTGCAGAACATTGTCCTAGGGAAAGGGGGCACAAAGATTAATAAGACATAGTGCCTACCCTCCAGGAGCTTACAATTTTAGTGCAAAACTATTGTTGCCATCTTAATATCTTTCTTTTTTTTTTTTTTTAAAGATTTTATTTATTAATTTGACAGAGAGAGACAGCCAGCGAGAGAGGGAACACAAGCAGGGGGAGTGGGAGAGGAAGAAGCAGGCTCATAGCGGAGGAGCCTGATGTGGGGCTCGATCCCATGACGCCGGGATCACGCCCTGAGCCGAAGGCAGGCGCTTAACCGCTGTGCCACCCAGGTGCCCCTTAATATCTTTCTTGAAGACTACCATGAAGCATACTTTTTCCCTAGATCATAAATTTTCCTTTTTCCATGTGCTTGGAACTGATGGAGCTTCAGAAAAATTTCACTTCAGTTTCTGAAATCTTAATCATGCACAATTTAATAAGCAGCTACAGGTTTTTCCACATTTTAAAATGGATGATTAAATGGTCTAATAAGATTCTAACTTAGCCAAAAACTTGAAAAACATAGGAAGACAACCATGACTGACACATTCATTTTCCCGAATGTGGACATACTGCAAACAGCAGCTGCAGAAAAATAGCGCCTTTTACATCCCACATGACCCATGGCTAACTAAAATTGCATAGGAGTTCAGCATCACAGTGTTAAAGCACCTAAACTAAATTCAATTTGAGATAAAATGAGAAGAAGCTTGTTTAGTCGTAGTTACATTGCTTTCCAAAAAAAGTTCTGAATTGACTTCCAACATGGCACCTTGTTTACCTCTAGTTTTTCAAACATTTTGTTTGTGTCATTGCACTCAGAGAATTCATTAAAAAATAAAATATTTAAGTTTGACTATAAATCCTAAACACAACAACTAAAGTGGTATTTCAGACATCACAAACTCCAAATGATCTTAAATATGTTGTCCTCTGCTAATTTGCTGCTCTTGAAAATGTGCAATAAATCCAATTAAAAAGGAAAACATTTTCAAATTAGTTGCAAGATCAACTGGGATATTATCTGCTTACTAGATGTATCATAATAAAAAACATCTAATATGCATTACATTGTTTAATTCGGGAGGAAATTGGATATTTTCCCTTCCGACAAAAGGACCGCGACCTTTTTTTTTTTTAAACAACATCCAATAATGACTGTGTTAACTTTCTAGAATAGATTGCATAATTGCCAAATACATCTTCTGAGGAGTCACCCTGCCCAAAGCAACAGGAAATCGTGTGTAAACATACAAGGACACAATTCCTTCCTTCTCTCCTTCCTCTCCAGTATCATACCACCTTCCCTGGTCAAAACACTTTGAAGGATCCCTATGACCCTGAAATAAGGGGCACCCCTCACCTCACAATAAAACCTCCCTCGACATTAAATCAACTCACACCTCGTTTCTCTGCAAGACGCCACAGTGAAAATTTATCTCTCAGTCCCAAATCTCCAGACGAATGCATATTTTGGTGACCTCTACTTTCGCATTCAAACACGCATGTCCCACACCACAGGATCTTTTTGATCCCAGCTAACGTCCCTGATAATGTATGCGTTTTTCACATCCATTTTTTAATCCTTTCAGAGTGAAAATTTCAAAGAGGCGAACGTCGGCGAAAGAAGCGAGGAAAGGGAGGGAGGAGATACGAAGCCTGGGATTTCTGCCATCCTCAGTGCAACCCAGAATTCGTATTGTTTCTTCTTCTCGCCCTCCCTCTCGCTTCCCCTCTCGCCCCTTTCTCCGCAGCAGGAGGGAGGAGGAGGGGCTGCTGGCTGCAGCCGCCACCTGCCGCGGGGTGGAAAAGCTCCAGTTGTCACTTACCCAGCCGGGTGAGAATGGCTCATTTTTGCGGGATCCCTTTTGGACCCCGCGGCAGGTGCGGAGGTTGGGTGCGCGGGGCTCTGTGCGCGCTGGCGCAGCGACACTCGCGCCCGCCGGGTGGCTCCGCACTGCGGCCGCCCGCACGCCGGGCACCTGAGCTGGGCCGCCGCCGCCCCAGAGCTACCCGGTATTCCCGGCCCCCCACCCGCTGGCGGTATCCACAGCCTCGCGGTTGCTAAGGGAGGAGGGAAGGCAAGCACGGAGGTTCCGGAGAGGCCCAAGCGCCGCTGGAACGGAGCCTGGGGAAGCTGGAAGTGAAGCTCAGCTTCCAGCTCCCTTTTCTGGACCCTAATGTGGGAGGAGACCCAGGCCTCTGCTCTGTTGCCCTGGGCGCGGGTTCCCCAGGCACCTATAATCTGAAAACAACATAGGCATGCACACACACACACACACACACACACACACACACACACACACCCCTATTCAGGCTGGTGTGCTTCCTGCTAGGCCCTGGGGAAGGAAGGACTGGGTGGTGGCTGCGGGTAAGGTAATGCAAGTCCGGAGCTGCTCCACTGGGATGCATGGGTTTCCAGTCGTAAAACAGTCCCTAGACTGCAAGTTCAAGGGGAAGAGAGAGGTCTTTCTTTATCTGGTTTGGGTTTTGATTTTGATTTTGATCTCGAAGACATGGCAATTGCTTCATTTCCTCTTTGGGAAATCTCCATCCTTGCTCCTACTGAGGACCCCACTCCCAGCAGGCAGTGCCGATAGTTCTAAAGTTCAGAAGGTGGGATGGTGCAGTTTCTCAAGGAAGAAGGCTAGAATCGTACTTGTATTTGAATCCAGCACAGAGAAGGCGGGGCTACGTGAAGAAGCCTGGATTTACAGGGGACCCTTAAAGCACTGGACTTCGATGACCTATCCCGAGTCCTGTTTTGCTTTGTCGGGTTCTTTGCTTCAGGACTTGATCTCTGGCCGCAGGACTTGGACACATCTGTGGTGACAGAGCCCTCCATGGATCTCCATTCTAGCTCAAACACACTTACAGGTGGGATGAGCATCAGTTCACAAATGGCATTCTGCTTTCCCACACATCATAAAGACCCACGGAGCATGTCAGAGTCCAGTTTCCTTCACACGATATTCAAGGTCCCTCATCACCGGACCCCTGCATTCCTCATCAGTCCCACCGTGACCACCTTCCCCCCTCTGCTACCCTAAACTCCAGCAAAACCAAATCTAGCACTATCCTGTGAATGGGAACATACTTCTTCCCTTGACCACTTGACAAACTTCATCTTTCAACACAGTTTGCACACTGCCTTCTTTGATGTCCCCAGGTGTGTTGATGACTCCCTCATCTGGGGCCCTGCTCTACATACCTCTGTTTTACACTCACACTCTGCACTTGCTGGAGGATGGCTGCCTTTTCTTTTCTTTTTTTTTTTTTTTTAAGATTTTATTTATTTATTTGACAGAGAGAGACAGCCAGCGAGAGAGGGAACACAAGCAGGGGAAGTGGGAGAGGAAGAAGCAGGCTCCTAGCGGAGGAGCCTGATGTGGGGCTCGATCCAAGAACGCTGGGATCACGCCCTGAGCCAAAGGCAGACGCTTAACCGCTGTGCCACCCAGGCGCCCCCAGACGGCTGCCTCTTTGACTTGAACGTGAGCTCCTCTATTTCATGTGGTACATGAATTTTATTTCTCGGTCTTCTCAGAAGCAAACAGCAATTTAACAAACATTTGGTGTATAAATGAAGGAAATAGATTTTTTAAATCTCTTCAAAGTGGTAGTATTTTTATTGACCGCTTACTCAATGCTCTCCTCAGCCTTTTATGAGAACTTACTAACTGTTCATTATCTCATTTAATCCTCCCCTCTACTCTGTGAGGTAGGTTTTCTCCTCCATCTCACAGCTATCCAAGCTAAGACACAGAGGAGCTAATTATGTTGCTCGAATTCTACAATAGCTCCTAAGTGGAAAACACCAGGATTCCAATCCAAGTCTCCCTGATTCCAAAGCCCCCGTGTGTGTGTGTGTGTGTGTGTGTGTGTGTGTGTGTGTGTGTGTTTTAAACAATGACAACATTCCTTCCCCCATGATTCCTGTGAGTTGCTGCAGGGGTCAAATTCCCTCCACTATCAGAATTTTCTGACCTGAAAGATCAGAGCCATCCCAGCAGGGGGAAAACAGAGTTCTAGTTCAATAGCTTAGATCCTGAGACTGAGGACTCAAGGCTGCTTTGGGGACCAAGGCTAGAGCTAGAGAAAAGCTGTCAAAGAGGAAAGATGTGAGATGTGAAAGTCATCTTACGCTTCAACAAGGAAATTCTACAGATACGTAATCACTGTGCAGCCACAAATGGGACTTGAGCCAGATCTGCCCCATAGATGTGTACTCCCACTGCCTGTGGTTCCTGTTTGATGGTGTCCTTAATGCTCTCTGTTACTACACTTCACCTGGATCAAAATTGGCCAGCATGGAGGGGGTACTAGAGAAAAACATTATAATTTGCCCAAGTGCTGCCAACCCCTAAGGACGGTGTAAATAACATAATCTCATACAGGTACTAGTTGTTACGTATTAATTCATTTGTGCAAATAGAAAATGGTATTCGCTCACTGGTGGAATGAGAAAGGAAATTAAAACACACTATGTAGATACTCAGGATTCTGTGGAAAAGAATCCCTGGCACTCAGCAGACAGCAAGGTACGCTCAGCAGCATGTATTAATGCATAAATGGGGTTTGAGTTCTCCAACCCCTGTGAGCTGCACAATTTCACATCCCTGATGAAAACTGCAAGGAAGCTACTAATTTTCACTTCAGAAAATGCGCACTGTGAAAATGTATTGGGAATTTAGCCAGAAAGAATTTTTATGTTAATTTTTAGCATGGAGATAGGGAAAGGGGAAAAAAGGGGAAAAAAAAAAACAACTAAATTAAACTGTTTCAGAGACCAAATAGTCACTGGAGTCATTTTCATTTTCTCACAGGAAAACAAGTCCCCAGATGTCCCCAGTAGAACCATAAATTTATAAAAAGATTTTTGTTTTGTAGAAAGACCTGTGGACTTGGGGTTTGGGGGCAGGAGACAAGCAGATCTCCACTTTAGTTGAACAGGAGCTAGACTTAGTAATCGCAGATCTAAACTACCAGTGACCACCTCCTAGGTCAGGGGTGAGAGATCTGTGGCTCAAGGGCCAAATCCAGCTCCCCGCTTGTTTCTGTACAGTTCACAAGCTAAGAAGAGTTGCCACATTTGTAAATGGTTCAAAAAATCAAAAGAATAATATTATATGATACGTGAAGATTACACGAAATTCACATTTCCGTATCCTTAAATAAAGTCTTACTGGAAAACAGCCACATCCATTTCTTTATGAATCATCTATGACTGCTTTGGTGCTACGAAGGCAGAAGTGAGTAGGTACAACATGAACTCATGGCCCACAAAACCGAAAATATTTACTATCTGGCCCATTACAGCAAAAGCTTATGTTGTTACTGCAATCAGAAAGGTAACTGACCTTTATGGACTCCGAGACCAGATACCACATCTTTCATCATTTTATCCCAAGCACCTATCACAGGGCCTCTCACAGAGCAGGTGCTCAATAGGCAAAGGAAGGAATCGACGAATGGTTGGGAGGAACACATCTTCCCACAGGTTTATCTTTCTCCCACAAATAAAGGTGAAGTCATCCAGACTTCCTGCCAGATATAATCAACATGCATGATGATGTGGTGTCACCCAGGGCTACTTTCTTTTATCAACCCCATATAAAACCACAGTAAGTAAGGTAACCACTTCATCAGGTCACAATTGTGCAGATGGCTCAGTTTATAAGAGAGCTCCCTGATACCTTACAGCTTCCGGCATTAGCGTAGGTCACTCGAAGGTATAGCAATGAGGAGCTGGAGAATGAAAAACACCTGTACAAGGATTTAACTTCAAACCTGAATTGTTTTCCAGCCTTCCCTAATAAGCTTCCCTAATTAGCCTAATTCCAGTGAGACACTTAGTGAAGCATGGTGTTAGGGATAGGAAAGGCTGAGAGGGCATGTACGACAAATAGAGTGATGGACTTAAAGGGATATCCCTAATTCAGAGTTCTGAGTAACCAGACAGGCAAGATGTCTCCAGATCCTTCTATCCCTATCTGTGAGTTGGACTGAGTCTGCAGACACATCAGTTGAATTGCAGTGAATGAACTAATTTGGTGGCCATGGGAAATCAACGGTATTTATTACACATGAGGTCTCAAAGATGATCAGAACTCCTGTCTGCCCTCAGGCTTGAAGGCTATTGGCTCAATAGACATGTGGGCAAAGCATGACAAAGTGCTAAGTGCTATGACGGAAGTATGCAGAAGTGCAGTAACGGTGCCTTCTGACTAATGCTACTGTCCTATCCTCGTTCCCCACCACTTCCAGTCATGTTCCCATGCTTTGTGACGCTGAATATCACTTCTCAGGAATCACATTATTATTCACTCTAGCCTTGACACCCTGATTCTTCCTCACCTCCCTCTCCCATGTCTTCCATACCAGGAGAGGGAAAAGATTGGCCTTGATGGAGTAGAGGAAAAAAAAGAGAGAAACATAAAGCCTATTGGAGAGGCATAATCACGAAGAAATCTGCAAGAAAAATAAAGGATTTTCATTATTTTTCGTGTTTTCAAGTAATTATATTACTGATAAATGCATTCTCCATCCCTACCCTAAAAAGTTTCTCTAGGGAAGTCAGAGAAAAACTCACGGAGGAGGCGGTTCTTACGGTGAGCCTTAAAAGCTGTGTAGGAGTTGGCCAGGTGGATGGGGCCTGGGGAGAAGAGGCATGTATTCCCCAAGCTAACGCCTCCCCGCTTAAGCTTCTCGAGGCAACAGTGGACTCAGTCGGTGTCTACAGACCCTGTTCTCATTTCTGTAGCCCAAACATTAATGGAGGTTGTGACTTGGAATTGAAAATAGGAAGAGGATGAAAAGAAGAAAAGGTAGGAAGGTAATGGCTTCATCAAGGAAATGGGACTTGAACAGGGCTCAAGTGTGTCAAGACACAGCCGTGGGGTCACCTCCCCTTCTGACGAGTATTGTCGGCAGGGATCATGCCACCTATTCACATATGCAGTACTGTCTGCATGTGTGTCTTCATCTCCTGTGCCCCAAACTAAGTTCCCACTCTCTCCTTCAGTGCCAATCACATTGCCATGATTTTCAGAACTATTTCATACACATTTGTTGAATAAATGATATAAGAAGTGTAATCCACATTTTCCTGGACACTCCAGTTGGAGGAAAAGATGAGAAGAAGGTGACATACTAAGAGTCATAATCAATGATTTCCCTGGCCTGAGTGAATGTGTTAGATGTTAAGGAGCTCCCCATATCTATGCATTTGAAACCAAAGGCATGATTTGGGGACAGGAACCGAGCAGAGCCATCACAATGGCCTGATGAAATGGAAGGCTGTGCTTGCTTATTGTAACATCGAAGCAGCTATGGATGACCGACACCACTGTTTGTCAAGAGAACCGGGAGTATTCTTGGAGGACACAGAACTCTACTTCGGCTCCACTTGGCCTAAGATCAGAGAATGTCCACTGACTTTACCATTATCAGGCTCAACGCTTAGTGCTTCACTCACCGAATCCTCATAACTGTAAGGCAGGTGTTATTTTAATCCCTGTTTTACAGATGAGAAAGCTGAGGCTCAGAGAAGTTAAATACCAGCTGGCAAGTGTCCCAGCTGAGATTTAAATCCCATTCTCCGTGACTCCAGAACCTGCACTCTTAAACACTTTGCTCGATTCCTTCCCCCGTCCCAGATGCAAGGAAGCGTGACCACACAATGGGGAGGGCAATAACTATAAGGTCACTGATCCCAAAGGAAAACTGTTCTCAGTTGTACCAACTGTTCTTCCAACTTTCTCTAAGAACAGTAGCTCAATAACCTGACTGGGGAAAAGAAACCGAAGAGCAGGAATTTCATTTATTACCGCACATCTGTTTTCCGACAGAGCAAACAGAACATTCCACACCCTCTAGCCTTTAAGAGCACCCATCTCTAAAAAACTTTACAGCTTCATTTGGTTTAAATGACAACGGACTTGGCTTTTCTGCGGAAGCAGTACCGCACTGGTCTTCCAGAATGCCAGCATCACAAACTGCTGACTGAATTATCTTGCTCTCCTCCCCTCTACAGCTAGAGGGAGAGGGGGAACTGTAACTCCTTGCACTGGGTCGTATAAACAAAGCTGCACTTCTTTTTTTTTTTAAATGTATGATTTTTTTTTGCCTTGATCTTTTTTATTTGAATAGAGTTGATACACAGTTACGTTAGCTTCCACGTACAACACAGCAATTCTACTTCTCTGTAGTTACGCAGTGCTCAGCAGAAGTGTAGCTCCCACCTGTCACCACACAACACTGTTACAGTATCATTGACTATATTCCCTATGCTGTGCCCTTTGTTCCTGTGGCTTATTCGTTTCATAATGGGATGCCTGTATCTGCCACTCCCCCTCACCCGTTCCGTCCATCCACCCATCCCTTCCTCTCTGGCAGCCATTAGTTTGTTCTTTCTGTTTATAGGTCTGATTCTACTTTTTGTTTGTTCATTCATTGTTTTTCTTAGATGTTGCGTATAAGTGAAATCATATGATATTTGTCTTTGCTAGTCTGGCTTATTTCATTTAGCATAATACTCTCCAGGTCCATCCATGTTGTTGCAAACGGCACAATCTCATCCTTTTCACGTCTGCGTAGTATTCCATTGTATATGTAACAATGTATGATTTTTAATATGGTTCCTAACAAATAAACAGATTGTGCCAAAGCTACACTTCTTAAACTCAGGTTAGAAGTACATTCACGGGGGGCACCTGGGTGGCACAGCGGTTAAGCGTCTGCCTTCGGCTCAGGGCGTGATCCCGGAGTTAAGGGATCGAGCCGAGCCCCACATCAGGCTCCTCTGCTATGAGCCTGCTTCTTCCTCTCCCACTCCCCCTGCTTGTGTTCCCTCTCTTGCTGGCTGTCTATCTCTGCCGAATAAATAAATAAAATCTTTAAAAAAAAAAAAAAAGAAGTACATTCACGGCTTTGAGCAGAGGACTGGGACTGTTCACATGGGTGGTAGGTGATAGTCAAGCTCACAGAACAAATCATCTAACCTAGAGTAACTGTTTTAAAATAAAAACATAACTTCATTACTTACAAATTCATACTGTAACTCAGGCTAAGAAAGTGCTACCTGATAGGGTCCTGAAGAAATATTGACTAGATAAAGTTTTTTTTTGGTAATTAATGTATTAGTTTCATGGAAATGAACACCCCTAAAGGAGTTTGAGTATGCTTTCACTAATGATTGCTCAAGACAACAGTTTCTCCCTAAGAGTACAAAAGTTAAAAAAAAAAAAAAAAAAGGTTTCGTCATTGTTGGAGTGATCACAAATTCTGAATTAATTAGACTTCCCTCTTGTGACAAAAGAAATGGAAGTATGGATAAAGCATCAAAGAACAGGCAAACAGGAAAACCATTCTGGAGAGGGGGCTGGAGACAAAGATTACCCACCAGTTAACTGCAGGAAAACCCAATGCAGTGAAAAAACAGCTCCTGAGCTGTATAAATGCATTCGGAAAGAAAAACTTGGTGATTCCTCAGGAGATGTACAGTTTGGTAACACAGCCCCCACAGCTGACCCAAGATCAGAATTGTGGGATTCCTCCCTTCCTTCAAGTTTCTTTCTTTTTTTTTTTTAATAAGTTTTTCTCTCGTTCAATAAAGGCCACTTCAGATTCCGCATTTTGGTTGAGGAGGAGGAATCCGAGCTGCAGGGTTGATTGTCTGCACCTGAGCAGGGCTGTCTCCACAGGGAGCTTTTATCCCTGAGCTAAATGGCCAGTCGGGCAGGCATGCAGGAGAATGCTCTTTTGAGCCCAAGTTCCACAACACTGGAAACAGAAGCACAAAATGTCATGGCCTTGTCCCTCTGATGTGCTCTATAGTCATACACAGCAACTGAGGCTATTGCCTCAGCTATAGGCCAAAGGGTGGGGGGGAGGGGAAGCAAAGTTGCTAACACTGGGGTCTGCCATATGTAGGGAAGCATTAGCGAGCGGGGACAGGAAGTCAAGCGGAGAAAATGCAGCTGTACTGACTTAAAAGGCAAATAAACGACAAAGAAAGAGGCAAAGTCTTAAGTGGAAGGTACGTACTCAGTTCCAGTTATCCATAATCACAAAAGGAGAAAACCCATAAACCCCCTTCAGTCTGCTTGGCATCATGCCTTTGCACTTGGACTTGAATAGTCACAACTAGGTGACATTGCAAATTGTGAGAATTTTCTTTAGATGTACCAGTATGGCCATGTTATAAAGAACAGGTTTAAGAAGAGGTAAGAGGTTTCAGCTCCCCTATTTCATCCATATTTAAGTCAGGGACCTGGCTTTGAATTGGAAATCTGTCACTGTGGAAGCTGTTCTTATTCACCAATGTCTGGTTCTTGTCCCCTTCAGGATACAGGAGAGGCTGACATGTCTCCATCACCTTGAAGTTAGGCAGGACCACAGGACTTGTTCTGGCTAATGCAATGTGAGTGAAAAATGATGTGTCACTTCTGGGTAGAATATTTTAAGAGCTTGTGCCAGATTCTCTTTCTGCCCCTGGGCCCAGCAACCAGCAACCTTCCAGATGGTCTCAAGTGAGGACAGCATGGAGAAAAGCCACCCCCTCAAACCCCAGGCAGGCAGGAACACAAATGAGCAACAAACTATTAAAAGCCACTGAGATCTGGGGGTTATTGGTTATCACAGCAAAGCTGGCCTGTATGATTAATAAGCTATATAATAGTTACGTGACTTTGGGAAATCTACTGATAGTTGCTATTCCTCGGTTTTCTCATCAGAAAATGAGGGAGGCCTGGTATATGGTCAGTGCTGAGAATATGGTAACTTGCTCATCCTCATAATAATTTACACTGAGAACTGCCTGCACCGAGCCAGTCACTATCTTCTCTATACATACACCCTCTCTCAGCCTCAAACCAATCTTATAAGTTAGGTGTTATTGATCTTTTCATAAATGGTGAAACCAGGCCTCAAAGAGGTTTACTAGCTCAGTGAGTGTTAACCAACTTGTAAGTGGAACCAGATCTTCCTGATCCAGAGCTCTTGCTTCCTCCCCTGAAAGTAGTTATTTCACTTCTAAATAAGTGAACACTTATTAGTATATTGGTAATTAAGATAAACATCTTAGATGTAAGGAAACAAGAAAGGAATAAACCATTTAGAGTTTAAAATCATCATTTTCTTCAATACACATAACATCTTTCCTGCTGAATGATTCGGTTTTAATGATCCCGGCTAAAGCCATACCTGGCAATTCCTAATCTGGGTTCCCAACTCCTATGGGTTTATTAAAGTAATAATATGGGTTTGTAAGCTATTCTCAGGATTTCCACAGATCTAGAAGAAATAATATATTTACAGTGGGCAAAAGGACCAAAGCTAAACAAAAATAAGTTTTCCTTTTTTATCAGAATTTATAATGGGTCATTTCATTGTGGTACATTTGTACATTGGTACAATCTATAATATGCTTTGGTCCATTTATGATGACCTACAAGGGCCACTATTGATGTTTATGAATCAATGAGAAAAAAAGGTAAAGAGAGTTAAAAAAATGTTATGGTGTTAAGCCATAAACTCAAATCTTTGGATAATTTGGGAAAATAATTTTAAATAAAATATTTTTGTATTTATGACATTAATAAACTGCATTTTATATAGATTTCTGAATCTGTTTCAACAAATATTTCTACCAGTACAAAGTGGGAAAAAAAGTGTACAAAAAACTCTTGGTTATATAAAGGTTGTTAAATACTGCTACATCCCAAATTTTGAACTGTGGCCAGGACAAGCCCAAATTAACCCTTTTCTCTCTCTTTGCAACTTAGCTCCTAATAACCCAGGTTATCCTCTACGGTTCAGAGAGGTTCTGGGAAGCAACACAGCAGAAACACAGATGACTTTTTAGTTAATTCAGTAAAAGAAAGAGCTGATGAATGAAGTAAAAGTGATTGAATCAAAGTAACCTTGTTACTTTGGGGGACATAGCACACCTCGAATTTTGGGGAGGATACATCTCAGAGGACTGGCAAGAGATTTTACTAAAAAGCGTGGGTCAAAATGAATGAGAAACCAGCAAAATGGCATTCTGTGGGCGTTCCTCCCTTTACCTCCCTCTGCTGGAAATCAACCAATCATTTTCAGACTAAATTAAAGGCACTCAGTTGTCCTCAGAGCAAGCTCAGGGGTCAAGGGTGTTTCAAAGAGACCTTTTGTTCACATTTCTGGAGGACAGTTATAGGCCTTGTCATCAAAGAAAATAAGAAACCCTTATAGTTGCAGCAGTAGTGACAATTTTAAAAGTTACTGGACACGTGCCATGTTCCAGGCTCTGTGCTAAAATACTTTAAATGTCATGTCTCATCTTATACTCAAATACTATTATTTCCCCCATTTTACAGAGAAAATTTCTGATAAGCAAAGGATTGAAGTAATTTGCCCAGAGTCACCTGCTTGTTAAGTGGAGGCACCTCCCTAGCAATGGCTTTCAGCCCCTGTGTTATACTGTCCCCTGCAGGGTGTCTGGAAATGATACAAACTGAGGGTGTCATGGAGGCAGAAGGGAACCATTTATGGAGTACTTCCAGAGTGCTAACAATACATTCACATGACTTCATTAAATTCTCGTAATTCTGGGGGGTGGGGTGGGGAGGAGGTGAGGAGGTACCGTTACTCTCATGGCACAGATAAGAAAAACAAGGCTCAAAGAGATTAATGGGCTCTCCAACAAAGAAGACAGTAAGAGATAAACCAAGGCATTCTAAATCCACATTGAGTGATCTGCCTCTGTAGCAAGCTGGTTCTGATTTAACCTCAAAAAATTATTTGCACATCTAAAATATCAAGATATCTAACTGAATTACAGTCTGTATGAGAAATACCTGGATGGTTGCTTGGAAACTCAATATAAGGCAATTTTGAGATCAATGTGATCTCAAAACTAAAAAGATCAATGTGATACTGGTTTACACGCTCAGATGTGCAAGTTCTTCTGTATTTTGCTTTGATGGGATCACATCTGGAACACTGAGCTTCCATGAGTCATAGCGCAAGATATATATCATTCACTGCATTTTCCAAATTCAGAAGAGAAGTCAAAGCTCTCTGAGGTGTGCTCTGAAAGCCTTTCTCATCTGGTTTAAGGTAAGGGGAAAGCATTTCTCATATCCATGATAGGTAGTTGTGGGAACAGGGAGAAATCAACACACTTACAGCTCTCTCCAATGAAATCCTCACCACCAGCTTCTTCCTTCTTGCAATGAATCATCTTTCTTACACTCTGGTAGTAAGTGATGGGCTAACACATACGTGCGTGTCCAGCCCTTCTCTCTGGGAAGCATCTAGAACTTTCATGCTGAGTCGCGCAGGGTATACTTGCAGAACTCCAGGGTATACTGCTCATGTAGACCATGACGTGAATGGTGCCCCCTGCAGTTGTCCAACTTGGCAGCCCTACTGACACCTACTGTTTTATTCTCTGCTTATGGAACCTCTGCTGAAACTAAGATAGAAAAAGCCTGTTTCACTTACTCCTGGGTATTACGGTCAGCATTTCAAAATAAAAGAGTTACATTTTTAAAAATGCAATTATCAGGAAACAACAGTTGTTGGCGAGGATGCGGAGAAAGGGGAACCCTCTTACGATGTTGGTGGGAATGCAAACTGGTGCAGCGACTCTGAGAAACAGTATGGAGGTTCCTCAAAAAGTTAAAAATAGAGCTACCCTACGAGCCAGCAATTGCACTACTAGGTATTTACCCAAAGGATACAAAAATACTGATTCAAAGGAGCACATGCACCCTGATGTTTATAGCAGCATTACCAACAATAGCCAAAGTATTGAAAGAGCCCAAGTGTCCATCAACAAATGAAGGTGTGGTATATATACACAATGGAATATTACTCAGCCATCAGAAAGAATGAAATCTTGCCATTTGCAACAACATGGATGGAGCTAGAGTGTATTATGCTAAGTGAAGCAAGTTAGTCAGAGAAAGACAAATACCACATGATTTCACTCATATGTGGAATTTAAGAAATGAAACAGAAACGAACAGAAGAAACAGAAGGGGAAAGGAAAAAAACAAGAGAGGAAGGCAAACTGTAAGAGACTCTTAACTATAGAGATCAAACTGAGGGTCGCTGGAAGGGAGGTGGGCAGGGGGATGGACTAAATGGGTGATGGGGTAGTAAGGAGGGCACCTGTTGTGATGAGCATCAGGCATTGTATGTGATGAATCACTAAATTCTACTCTGAAATTAACACTGTATGTTAACTAACTAGAATTTAAATAAAAACTTGAAACAGTCAAAAAATAAATTAAAAAGCTTAAATATTTGCAGAAGGTAAAAAAATAAAAGCGCACTTTTCAAGTATAAGTTCATTAAAATGGGGAACACCCCATAAGTCATTTTATAGAAGAAATCATTGAAATAACTGGTGACATCTAAATTAAGCATGATACGAATATGGAAAGCATCAGCGCCATCAAATGTTTAAAAGAGCTTGATGCAGAAGAGAGAAGAGACTGAGAAGTTTCATGGGAGATAATTAGGGGAAATTGTAAGATGATTTTTGGCTCAGTAAAAGAACTTTCTAAAAGCAAGCAACAGAAACTCTATTCCAACAACCCTATGAGTAAGGGCACACTTTACACCCATGTTAGAGAGAATGTTTCCAAAAACGGAATGGGCAATGTTTGATGGTAGGCAGTTTCTTATCCTGAGAAATGAGCAAGAAGGGGAATCAAACGTCTTAGAGGAGACCTTCACATAGAGTTATATTGAACTAAATGGATTACAAGGTTCTTCTAGGATAGAGACTGTGACAATTCACTGTGAACTTCAACCAGCCCCGGAAGAAGGAAACCCCTTCACCCTCCCCCTGAAGGAGGCTGAGGCCTTATATAAGGTGCTTGATCCAACCCTTACATGTGAAAATTTCAAATCTCCTATCAGGTCTTGTGTAGCTAAGCAAATAGCCACAGAGAATATATGGTACAGTAAAGGATCTGTTTTGTTTTTTATTCCTTCATGATCCAAGAACCACAATTTAAAAAGGGAGTGAGAATAGATATAAAAAAAAAAAAACCTAGCACTGCTCTGTATATTAATGAGTTCTGCCAATTCCACTGTGAAAGAGATGTTCAACCTAGAATGCTTTTGTTCCTCCTTATGGTTTTAAACCATGAGTCCAAAACTCAAAAGGAGAAAGAAAAGGGAGTGACAGTCCTGTGCAGATGAGACTGCATGGCAAGTCTAAGAGTCCAGTCTTACAAGGCAGCTGCTCCCGGGCTCAGCTGCTCATTGCCTTCTAGAAATGCTTTCTAGAATTGCTATATCTGATTTCTCCAAAGAATCTAAAAAGCCAGATGTTTTTTGGTGAAATTTTCTAATTTTCAGAACACTATCAGGCTGGACAAAAATTATCTGTGGGTAAAAATCTGCCCACTGGCTTCTAGCTTCTGGCTGCAGGAAGGCTGATCCTTCACCGAAAGGTGGTAGGAAGCCCGTGCATGCATTTATGTCTCCACGCAGCAGACATCGACTGCACAACTCAAGATAAAGAAAGTACAGACAACTATGTTGGTGGGAAGATCTAAGGGAGACTGGATGAAGCTTTCTGCCCCCGCATGAGGCTGCTCAGCAGGGCCTGAAGGGTGAGAGGCTGCCCCTCTCCGTCCTGCTGGAGTTCCTGGGTGTCCCTTTCTCGGCATCATCACAGACCTGGGAAGGCCACTGGATCCTCAGGCAACTCCAGCCCCAGTAGAAGGGAAAAGATTTTTCCCAAAGGGTAAACAAAAATTCTCAAAGCCAAAGAGGAAAGAGAGAGAGGCATTCTTAGAAAGGAGCAGAGATCTACGAAGTTCAGCAAAGACAGAGATGGGAAGACCACCGGAAGACCCTCATGAATGCTTTCATGCCTCAGATTTTTCCCCTCAAACTGGGGGCAAGTGTTGTCGACTGTATAATTTGCTGTCTTTCCCTGACTAAGGTAGGAACCTTCAGTACACAGTGCATCAGACAGCAGCCCTGTTTTTAGATGCAAGCCCCGACAGCTTGTTCATACAGATTTTAGTTTTGATATAAGTTTAGTTAAACAACAGAGCATTAGAAGCACCAGAAAAAGTGACAGGCACAGAATGATTGGTTCACTGTGTGGGGAAATGTGTTTAAAAAGAATAAATGGACAAAGAACAGAGTTTGAGATATGGTTGGATTGTAAAGGTGATGGAGGTAATGTATAGATATTATAGCAATATATTTTATAATCTTGTGTTTTTCCTAAAAGTACAGACGAGTCACAGACAGGCAGGCTCGACAATTCTCTTAGGTGGAGAAGAAATGTGATGAGGAACATCAGGGTTTATACAGTGTGTTTTACTTACTTAGCTAATGCCTGACACACTCTGCTGTTCAGAGAAATCCATCAAAGGGGAGAACAGCCACATGATGAAATGGCCGGCCAAATCAGGCCAGATGGCGCCCAGCCTGAACCACCCCTGCACACAAATGGGTGTCAGACAAGGTCACCAATAGGCCCTAAGCCATCCATCTTTTCCTGCGCTGTGATGGTCAGTGATGCAACAAGAATGGTGAACACGTGGGTGAGGAAGTGCTGCTGAGCCTCCCCAGAGCTCTCTGGTCTCATCAGACGACTGGCCTCCACTAATGTCTTTGGGGGCAGGCCAGCCCTGAGTGACTGAGTGCTAATGACTGTGAACCGGAAGGTCATATACCGGAGGACATAGACCCAGCTGTCAATCATTTCTCAAATTTGGCACCTCTGTACAGGCTGACAATTAGCCTGAATAAAGCTAAGGTGATGTTTTTAGTTGCCCCAGGCAAATCAGGCAAGCAACCAAAAATTACCATCGATGGCATGGAGTTAAAAGCCATATCCAATTCCCACTGCCTATGTAGTCCACTCTCTAATGACAGGTCCTCTGCTCTGCTTTTCTGTGGTTCTTTGAGCAACCACCAGTAGTGCAGCTCATTATCGGAACAAGAAGTAACAACCCGTATTAATAAATCCAGCTTATTTGGGGGAACTTGACAGACAGGATTTTTGGAGATAAAGCATCTGATTACAGAGTAAAGACCAAAGTGCAAGACTGCCCTGCTGTCCAGTCTCCTCGGTGGATGTGAAGTTTAGTTCATTACCATTGCCTCCTGGAAGAACATTAATTCCGCTCTGCAGAAAACATCAAATAGCAACACTGGTAAACTTGTCAAGGAGTAGAGCTACTAATCAGCAATTGACATAATATTTGCCCTGCCTTTTAGTAACTGGCAATAGTTTCAGTTCGACAGTCACGGAAATAATGAAATTTTGCAGAAGTGAACAAGAAAATCTGTGGGAGTTATAATCCGTTGCATAGATTGCTAATATTCCAACAGTGTTTATGTGATACTGATCCAAACTCCTACGATTTTTTTAGGATGCAAGTTTAATTTCTTGCATTATTCAGTTTCTTTTAGCAGCAAATACCTCAAATATAACCTATATGAAGGTTAAGGACAAATAAAGGGATCGAGTTGAGGACACACACTGCTGTAGGGTTCGCTTTCTCCACCTTAAGCTGAGTAAGATCTTGGAATTTCCTTACTCTTTCACTATTTTATTTATTTTTTTGCTACTTCTTTTTTACCCAGGCTACATGATATTCATTAGAATAATAACCCTCTTGACTCCAGTGCATCCAAAAATACGTACAGGCAAGAAAACCTATTTTGCCTGTCCAAATCCAATTATTTCTGGAATGGAAATCACAAACTACTAAACAAGTTATAATTCTGTTCATGTATTGAAACCAATAACCTTAGAAATATAGATTGCTAATATTGTCAGGTATCGGGGCTAATCTTAATTTATTTGGTAAACATTTATTGAGAGCACATCCAGGGCAGGGTTATTCCTGCTGTATCAAGGTGTTATCTTCCAAAATTGGTTTTACCCTGTAATGGAAGAAACCTTTTCAGGAAAAACAGTCTGTCTCATCTATTCACCCGAGAAGGTCTAAAAGGCATATGTATTCTTGATCTGATGGCACATTCTTTTACGTCTTTTTCCTTCAAAAGAAAGCTTCCACCAGGCATGTGTTGGCAAACACAGCTAGAGCTTTCTTAGAAGCACCAATTCTAACTCAGCACCACAACACCTGCAAGCCAAAAACTACCAGTTCTAATAAAACTCAGCCCTTGTGAAGGTCCTTCAATGTTTAGGGACAGGTAACAATAGCCATGATTTCCCTACCTAAGGGATATTTCCTGGAACAGGGTGACAGGGCCAAGAAAGAAAGGGGACATGGGCAGGAGAGGGCTGTGGCTGCTGTTCCTTGACTGGGAGAGAGTCTCGCCCCACTGGAAGAAATCGAAGGCGTGTTTCTGTGTAGTGCCCAGCACTCACCTGCCACAGGGAAAGCTCCATACACGTTACCTTCACTTCTCTCCTGTAAGACTGCTTTATGTTAATGTAGCATTCTAAAGAACACGAATTGCGTTCACATGCGTTATCTTATTTGACACTCACAGTGGAGATAAGCTTTATGTTTGGAAACACGCGTGGCCTGAGAGGTCAGACCTATGGGGCCCTTGGTCACACGGCTAGTACATCTTACAACCCGGATCTGCTGATTCCAAGACTCTCTACCTTTTTTTTATTGCTCTGAGCTGTTAAGTATTCAGTGATGTAGACTTGGGCACCTTCTATCTTATTTTTTAAAAAACCTCTCTTCACTTAGGTCTTCATGCCCTCAAGAGCATTTATCATGTCCTCACGTTTCCTCTCCTGTTCGCTTCTCCGGCTCCTCCGGTCCTGTGCGTAAAAGCGTTGCGTGTGTAATGTTCTTGGATCCATGATTAGGAGTCCCTTACGCAGGATCCTGAGCTCTTCAAAGTTACAGAAACCCTACAAACAAGGCACATTTCATTCCGGGCCTTGTTTTTCCTTTCAGCACTTTTGCTCAAATACCAAACACAATTTGCGTTTTGCTTGAGATGGAAAGAAACAGTTGTGTAGCTGTAGCTATTATCGGGCCATTACCACTCCGAGGTGTTGATTTTGTGCTTCGCATTTTTCCTGTGTTCTTCACTTGATGCCCTATCTTGAATTTTTATTTCACTCTCATCATTTTTTAAATTTGAAGTCTTCTTTTTTACTTTGGCAATTTCAGTTGGAACGCTGGGTTTGGAAAAAAACGTTCACAGAAAAACTGAAGGTTAAGTCAGTTTTATTCTGTAAACAGTGCCTAAATTATCATCTCCTTCCCATAACAACCCAATTAATATGTTAGAGCAAAGCTGGAAAGCCAAAAAATGGTTCTGAAAACGTAGAGTTAGTGTGACACCTTCTGGTGAGGAAGGAACTGCATTTCGTCAACAGCAGCAAAAAACGAATTCAGACAAGGGCTCTCCAGAAAGCTTTTATTCCAACAAACCCATCTTTTGTGAGTACCTGGTGTTGCCCCAGGCTCTGCCACAGGTCCTGGGTCTACCGACGGGGTGGGGCGGGGGGGGGGGACCTGATTCTTACATTCAACAATCTAACCACCTCCTGGGGGCGAAACCTCTCTTATCTTCACACCTATTTATAGAGATTACAATCAAGAATGTCAGCACTTAAGAGTGAGGTTGGGTGTTTCTTAAGATTCCAACCTGCCCTCGTGGATCAAGGACGGCCTCACAGAGGCAGGGATGCCAAAGAAGTCTTGAAGGCTGAGCAGTTTTTGTGAGGCAACAAAGAAGGAAGTGGGCATGCAGTGGAGACGGTGCCGCACATGGGAAAGGAAGGGGACAGCAGGTGTGCAAGGCTGAGTGCGTGTTTCCTCACCAGGCACCTGGAGAAGACAGCACAGAGAGAGCTGTGGCTAGAGACCACACGGGACCTCAACCCAAAAGGGCTTCGGAAGCTCAGCTTAAGGTGTGGGTTCGATGATCCCGGCGGCAGCGACCCACTGGGAGATGTAAGCATGACGGTGAGAGGATCAGATTTTCCCACTAGAAAAATCAGCCTGGCTCCAGGGTGGAGGGAGGGAGGAAGACTAGTTAAAAGTTCTGGTCAAATAAACAAATCAAAAAATGGGCAGAAGATATGAACAGACACTTTTCCAATGAAGACATACAAATGGCTAACAGACACATGAAAAAATGTTCAAAATCATTAGCCATCAGGGAAATTCAAATCAAAACCACACTGAGATACCACCTTACGCCAGTTAGAATGGCAAAGATAGACAAGGCAAGAAACAACAATTGTTGGAGAGGATGTGGAGAAAGGGGATCCCTCCTACATTGTTGGTGGGAATGCAAGTTGGTACAGCCACTCTGGAAAACAGTGTGGAGGTCCCTTAAAAAGTTAAAAATTGAACTACCCTATGACCCAGCCATTGCACTACTGGGTGTTTACCCCAAAGATACAGACGTAGTAAAGAGAAGGGCCATATGCACCCCAATGTTCATAGCTGCATTGTCCACAATAGCCAAATCATGGAAGGAGCCGAGATGCCCTTCAACAGATGACTGGATTAAGAAGCTGTGGTCCATATATACAATGGAATATTACTCAGCTATCAGAAAGAACGAATTCTCAACATTTGCTGCAACATGGACGGCACTGGAGGAGATAATGCTAAGTGAAATAAGTCAAGCAGAGAAAGACAATTATCATATGATTTCTCTCATCTATGGAACATAAGAACTAGGATGATCGGTAGGGGAAGAAAGGGATAAAGAAAAGGGGGGTAATCAGAAGGGGGAATGAAACATGAGAGACTATGGACTATGAGAAACAAACTGAAGACTTCAGAGGGGAGGGGGTGGGGGAATGGGATAGACTGGTGATGGGTAGTAAGGAGGGCACGTATTGCATGGTGCACTGGGTGTTATACGCAACTAATGAAGCATCAAACTTTACATCGGAATCTGGGGATGTACTGTATGGTGATTAACATAATATAATAAAATAAAAAAAAAGAAAGAAAAAGAAAAAAAAAAGTTCTGGTCAAGTAGGAAGCTGTTAAAATTGAAGAGCACCTGAACTGGGCAGGGAATGTGGATGGGTGGAGTACGAAGTGTTTAGGTGAGGGCATCAGCCAGTAGGAGAGCAAGTTTAAATGTGGACTCTGAAAAAAAAAAAAAGGATTATGTTTTATGCTTATATGGCCCAAAATAAAAGGAATATTTCTTTTCCTTAAACAGAGAAAGCCTCACCTTTTAATGTAGATGTCTTCCTTCTCTTGGTATGTGGTCTTAGGAAAGAGTTAAAATATTTCTCAACATAGAAGAGGATAATTGCTCCACAATCCAAGCATGCAATTTTACAAACTACGTTTGGAGACTTTCAAAAAATATTGATCGCACCTGAAAACATTTAATGAATGCAATTTGGAAACAAGGGCCCAGAGACACCAATTTGTATCAACAGTGCTTAAATACTCCCATAAAAAACACACCCAGGGCCTTGGGAAATCTGGATCACTATAATGTGTTTTCAAAGGAAGGTTTGAAATTTTTAGATGAACAGCTATAATTATAAATTGAAATTAAATATAATGCCAAAGAGGCCATGATTTCCCTTGCTGTCAAAATAAATCTAAGGAATGCACTGTGTCCACTGACTATGGGACAAGAGCATACGCTTACCCCCTGTATAAACTACATTCTGCTTTAGGTAGCAGAGCGTTTTTACTTCTGTATCCAAATGCTAATGGATACATTTTTTCCATCTGACTCAGATTTCCATCTAAACATGTCCACTGATCTGCAAGCAAGGCTCCCTCTTACCTTGCTGGTGTTAACCTCTGTTACCCTCCTACTTCCTCATTCCACCGCAGTTGGAGCACCTTGCTCTTCCTGAAACACACTGCAGATGTTCTTTCCTCAAGGCTTTTGCACCTGCTACTCCTTCTGCCCCGAAAGCTGTGTCCAGATATCTATCTGCACCACTGACTCCCTCATTTCCTTCAGGTCCCTCGTTCCAATATCACCTTCCTAGGAAGGTTTCCCTGACCACACTACGTAAAATAGCACCTGCTCTCAATATTCTCTTGCCATTTACTCTGCATTAGTTCTCTGCATAGCTTTTATCATCCTCAACAGTCCATGTACTTAACCTGTTTATCATTGCCTCTCTCCACTAAAATCCAAATGCTATGAAACCACAGGCTGTCACTGACATAGAAGCAGGCCGTGGAACAGTACCTGGTTCAGAGTAGGGGCTTAACAAATATGTTAAATGAATGATGTTTATTTGAAGTATTTATTAGGTTTTTAGTCAGATGGGCAAGCTAGAGGTTTCTTTTTTTTTTTTTTTTTAAGATTTTATTTATTTATTCNTTTTTTTTTTTTAAGATTTTATTTATTTATTCGACAGAGAGAGACAGCCAGCAAGAGAGGGAATACAAGCAGGGGGAGTGGGAGAGGAAGAAGCAGGCTCCCAGCGGGACAGTGACATGGGGCTCGATCCCAGAACTCCAGGATCACGCCCTGAGCCGAAGGCAGACGCTTAACAACTGAGCCACTCAGGCGCCCCAAGCTAGAGGTTTCTAATCAATTTACCAACCACGTACTACGTGGCAGGTACTGTTCTCTACCTTTCATGAGACAAAAGACCACCCATGGATCCATGGATAAACAGAGCAGTGGGAGTCAGACAAGTCAGTTGACAATTATTGTCAATTATAGTTCAGTAAAGCTGGAAAAACCCCACAAAACTGTAATCCATCCATTCATTCAACATATATTTATTGAGCATTTAATGGAAGAGAGCTAGGTTTCTTTGCAGGCTTTTTATATGCCAGCATCATGCAAAGCACAGAAAGATGCATCTAATATATTTTTTAGGACAACCAGTAAGGTAACTATTATCCCTGATTTAGAACCATGAAACTTGAAGCTATGAAGGCCCAAGGTTGTCACACTAGTGAAAGAGGAAGACTAGACCAGTTCTAGGTCTGTCTAACTCTGTATTACTTATTCTGCAAGGAACTCAGAGAAAAACCACCTAACCTATTAGTGGGGTCAGCACAGCTTTCCAAGTAGAAGTAATGTGTTAGAATTAGGCAAGAGTGGAGGGTAGGACGTGCTAAGCTGGATGGATAGCATGACATTGTACTTTCCGTAAAGAAGGAAACTTCTGGGCCTTTCTTTTTGTTAATAAAGTAGGTTAAATTTTGGCTCTCTGGATTACTGAAATATAATAAAAAATACAAACACACACATAATACACCCCATTATAAACAATAGCAAAATCAATTTAATAGGTGATATAACTCAATCATGCAATGCAAATAATCAGCATGAAGAAATAACATAAACACAAGATTGAGGGAGATCTAGTATTCCAGATTTTAACAAAAGAGATGTGATTGCCTATAAACAACATTTTCCATTTATAGCATATAATTAAATAACTTATGTGGCAATTAAATTACATGCCAATTAAATAGAATTGCAAGCTTTAATAAAACAAGTTAAAAACAAGTGGAAGTTATTACTGAAGCACATCAATTGCTTTTTTCCTACTACGTTGAATTGACACTTAAAAATTAGTACTTACCTGTGTTATGTACTTTCTATATTTAAAATATAAGTTTAAGAATTAGGCTGTTAAAGGTTTTTAAGCTAAAATCAAGTAAGGTTTAGAGGTTTGGATGCTTGTTTCATTCAAATAAAATAATAAAGGAAAACAAATGTTTTAATTGATCGGTTTTACTTTTATTTTCTTTAAAATTCCATGTTTTTTTCCTCTTAACCATCCAAAGTGAGATTTTCTTTGAAGCAAGATGGCAGGTACCCAGAGCTGAGCTTTGACAGTATATAAAGCCAATTCTCTTGTACTTGATCCAAATGTTAAATCTGCAATTTACAGTTAATATACCAATATGTTTACATATCTCTGTGGGTTCTTCTGCGATACAGTTTAAACTTCAAATTAAATAGATATACATAATATACATTATATATATCTGTGTGTGTGTGTGTGTGTGTAATACTTGGGACACAGCATTATTTGTAATAATACTTGATAAGCAAGTATTATTTCTGGGAGATGTGCTCCAGTCTTGTTTGTGGTTGCCCAGGGTTATGTTGCATAACTGGGACTTCACACGCCTCAAAGAGTTTAGATAAACACTGGCCAGGATTACTGGAAGTTAAATACACACACACGCACACATTCATATATATGTGTGTGTGTATACATAAATGTATATGGGTATGTGTATGTGTGTGTGTGGTATGGAAAAGCAGGCACACAGAGCACTTGAACTCCTTTGTACCTGTCTGGAGAAAAAATATAAATAGTATACTAAACCTAACTAAGGCTATTATAGTCAGGTTGTTTGAAGTACCATTTCCCCCTCCTTCTGTCTTTTTTCCCACTTCCCAATGTACTCAGGAAACAAAAAACTGTAATGGATCAATTTAAAATATTTTATTTTCTAAAAGCCTTTTTTGCTTGTTTTAAGGTGCAGAACCCTTCTCCTTTGATAGGAGAGACAGGTAGTTATCTGAATCCAGTTTAAAAAGGTTATGTAAAAAGAAATTGTAATGAAAGGGATGCTCTGCTTTCCAAATCCTCATTTTCTCTTAATCTATATAGAAGGTATATCCAAAATAGATACATAAAGAAAAAAAAAGTTGTCTTCATGGGAAAAATAAAAAAGTTTAGAAAATATATTCATAATCAATATAAATGGCACTATAAGTAGAACCCGAGAGAGCCAGGTTTACAGGTAGGGAAGCCTAACCCACCACTATAATCCTTCACACCTCAAACACTTGAATGTCTGTGCTCTCCAGCATTGCGTTAGGTTTTAATTCCCCAACTCAAGAAGCCTAAATTCTATTTAAGCAAAAAAGTTAAATCAAAAGATGAAAATATTCACTCCTCCTGATTAGCAACTTCTTATCACACTAAAGCTTCAGCCATTCCACGTTCCTCCCCATCACGCGGTTTATAGCAATTTGCTTTCATTAATGGTTTGAGTGACATCTGATTCATTGCTGCTCCCACATTCTACCTACCTACCACATTCTACCTACCTGCCTTGCTCATCTTCCACATACTTCACTGGGGATATATAAAGATCATCTTATAATTAATCAAAGGCTTAATTTCTGAGTGTATCTGCAGAAAGGGTAATAAATGGGGCATATATGGCATGAAGGAGTACAGGAAGGAAGTTCTGGGTTTGAAGGGCAAATGAGAGAAGGCTCGGCCGCAAATGCTACATTTGACAGGCTAGAGCTTGGGTAGAGGAAGTGAAGTGGTGCCCGTAAGGTTGGAAACTGGGGGCTGATTACAGGTTTGATGCGGGGTTAGGCTTCGCTGGGTGATTCTGTACAAGGACGGTGGTTCCCACCAGTTCGGGTATTCCAGTGACCACCTAGGCCTGGTGCAACATGAGGCCTGCTTCAGGCTAAGGGCCTGAGCCACAAGGGATCAAATGAACAGAAGGACTGAATGCAGTCACAGAGCAGTATAATCAAAATTTTTACAAAGAGGACTTTACCTCTGATCACTTGAGAAAGGTGTGTTAACTTAAATTTCCCCAGTCCTCATCATAAGGGGCTGGGAGTAAAGCAAATGAGGTCACAGTAATAGTAATAAGACATATTCTATTATTTCAGTGAGTCTCATGTCTGGTCTAGGGCATCCAGCTCCCTGAAAACTCTTCCCCAATATTTCTGGGGAATCCAGAGCTGTCGAGACCATGGCTCTTTCGCTGGTCTTGTGGCTGCCACTTTTCTTCTGAGCACCCCTGTCCCCCAGTCAGCTTCTGACAGGCCTCTAGCAAAAATGGGCACAGAGCTAGGACCCACTGGTTGCAAATTCCCCATTTCTTGGTAAAACCTCAGAATTTTTACTTTACAAATGCATTCTGAATACATTGTCATGCAGAAGTTAAGGTACATTCCACAAATCAGTGCATAATAAATATTTATTAACTTAGTCAATAAATGTTTGCTAAGTTCCCTCCACCAGTGAGGCACAAAGACAGGTTTGGGAAATGAAAGACAGAGTCCCTTCACTCAACAAATACACACCACTCTAGTCAGGAAAGCAGGCAAATAAATAGTAAATTGCAACAGTGTGAGGTGTGCTTTTTTGTTTCTATGTTTGAGTGCTGTGTGTGTGTGTAACCCATCTTCTTCTAAAAAGAATTTAAGACCCTAAGCAGGGTGGCAAGCATTCAAATTTATTCTATGGGCGGAGAGGAAGGGTGCCTAACTCTGATTAGGGTGGTCAAGGAAGACTTTACTCTGGGAGGTTATCGTATTTGGTAGGGCCTGAAATTCCATGTGCTGCCTTCACATGTTTGAGGCTCACAAGATCCTGAAGGCTTAGCTCTGAGCTCCATACTCTTGGCATATATGCCCTCCCCCCCGCCCCCCCTCCCCATTCTGTCCTCAACTTAATCCCACACATTAAGGGATTTTAATCAGACATTTCACAAAGATCACTCCGGTACCGTGTGGCCACTTTGAATGGCCCAATGGATTCAAAGTAGGGCAAGAATAAAGGATGAGCAACCAGTGAGAACGCCACGACGGAGACCAAGCAGGAAGCAATGAGGGCTGAGACCCAGGCACTGACATTGAGTCAGGTTCCGTAGGTTCACAGACTAGATGCCATTCAAGTTTGTGGCCAACAGGTTGCAGTACTGGGAATAACGGAGACAGAAGAGTCGAAAATGACCGCTGGACTTGCGTATCCAGGTCCAAGCCGTTGTCATTCACTGAGCTAGGGAAGAATTCAATTCTGGACATACCGATTCTGAGATGTTTGTGGAACATGCAAGCACTGTCCGGTGGACGGTCCATATATGGGCCTTAGAACAGGGTGGAGATAAAGGTTTGAGGATACAAAGGAGATATTGATGCCTGGGCTCTGATGCCAGTCAAGAGTAATGTAGAGATAATGCTAAGTGAAATAAGTCAAGTAGAGAAAGACAATTATATGGTTTCTCTCATCTATGGAACATAAGAACTAGGAAGATCGGTAGGGGAACAAAGGGATAAAGAAAGGGGGGTAATCAGAAGGGGGAATGAAGCATGAGAGACTATGGACTCTGAGAAACAAACTGAGGGCTTCAGAGGGGAGAGGGTGGGAGAATGGGATAGGCTGGTGATGGGTAGTAAGGAGGGCACATATGGCATGGTGCACTGGGTGTTATACGCAACTAATGAACCACTGAACTTTACATCAAAAACCAGGGATGTACTGTATGGTGACTAACATAATATAATAAAAATATTATTATAAAAAAAAAGAGTAATGTACAGAGAAAACAAGTCCAAAGGTAAGGCATGCCGACATTTTAAAGGTGAGTGGAAGAACTGAGGTTTACAGAGGAAACTAAGAAGCGAGCAGGGGTATCAGGAGAATGTTGTTTTTAGAAGTCAGGATAGGAAAGAATTTGAGGTGTTTCCATGTGTAGGGTGAGGATGAAGCTCCAGGATTCGGGGAATACTTGATAGAGCAAAGTTCATGAAGAGCCCAGAGCAAAGCGATCCAGAGAAAACACAGAGGAATGAATGCTTAATAAGCAGGTGGTCATCACGTCCAATGAAATAGGAGATGAAGACAAAAGGATTCAAATAAATTTGTAAGTATAAACAGCTTAGTGTTTTCTTCATCATGAAATAAAAATTCCAGAAAAATTGCCTACCACTGGGTGGAACAAAACTGGAAAACGGCTCCTCATTTAGTTAACCAGCAGGCTGACGATAAACAGGCAAAGAATTCTAGCAACTTAAGAGTTTTCATTTATGTGGAAATGTAGTTTGATAGACATAAAAAAGGAACATAATCTGAGAAGCACTTAGAAGCGATAGTGATAGGTCTATAAACAAGACTATGTGAAACCAGCTAATAAACTCAAACCTACTTTAGGATAAAAGGAACTGCAAGACATGTAAAAACCCAAATTACATGGATAAACTGTGAAACAGAATTACAGTGTTAATTCCTAAGCAAAATAATATTTCGCCAAGTAATACATGGGTACAATTTTGTTAAAATGCATTTGTCACACCTACTAAAAGTGCTTTGATTACAAGTGATGCTTACAATTGGATTTCAAATGTGATGCTGCAATCAAAATAAACATCCAAGACAAACTGATAAGCCCAAGTTCATCTTGGATTTTTTATTAACCATAAGTTAAATACAAGGGTTCATAACGAGAAATGTACAGAGTTTTCACAAGATCAGATAGTTCTCATCCGAAGAATAATTTTTTAAAACAAAATGGAGTATTTTCTGAAGACAATTTATTACTTCAATAACAAGAATAAAATAAATCAATCATTACGATCCACTTAGTACAAATTTAAACACATGCACTGCCATATTTTTTTACAGAGCATGTCATAAGAATAAATCATAAATTACCAACACAGATTAAAAACTAATTCTGAATATGCAGACATACAGTTGCAGAAGATTCAAGATAAGATATATATATGTACTCTGAAACTTAATTAAGTCATTTATTTTTATTTTTGATATTAAACTCTTTAGATCCTAATATTTATTATTTAAGGAAGCATGTCTTTTAAATAAAATTTTGCTGCCGATTCCCTAGAAATAACTTTTGCTAAAAAAAAATGTGAAAGTGTTGAAAAAATAAAAATGTTGGGGGAAATCTTTATAACTCTACTAAATCAAAACCTCTTGGTAAGTATTTAACAGGCATCTCTTGAAAGGCACAGGTAAACACAATGAAACAGAACTGGAATTATACGTATTTTGTATCTGCTTCTTAAAGTTAATATTCTTAATACTGTGCCCTGAACATCTTCCCATGTTAGTAGCCATGTATCTACATGATATTCTAATAGCTACATCATGTTGCACTGTACAAATATATCAGCTTTTTAATCACTTAATTGATGAAAATCTGGGTTGTTTCCAATATTTTACTATGATTAGCTAGGCTGCACTGAAAGCAATCTTGACATACGCCTCCACAGACATGTCCATCCCATTAGGATAAATTCTTCCAGTGGAATTAATGGGTCAAAGGGGATCCACATTTTAAACTAAAAGACATTGTCTATCTGCTCTCCAGAAGAGAAGCAATTGTATACTTCCACAAGTCCATGGGTGCCCATTTCTTGTTATTACTAATGAGGGTGAACAACACTTTCCCTAAGTTTGTTGGCTGTATGGATATTCTTTTTCTTTTTCTTTTAAGATTTTATTTATTATTTGTCAGAATGAGAGAGAGCATAAGCAGGGGGAGCAGCAGGCAGAGGGAGAAGCAGGCTCCCCACTGAGCTGGGAGCCCGATGTGGGACTTGATCCCAGGACTCTGGGATCATGACCCAAGAGCTGAAGGCAGACGCTTAACCGACTGAGCCATGAGGCGTGCCTGTATGCATCCATTCTTGCGTGGATTATCCATTCATTTCCACGTCTCTGGTGGGGTGTTCATCATTTACTAATTCTAAGAATTCTTTTAAGATTATTAATCTTTATCTGTTACTACAGATCTTTTTCTACTTTTCCTATTTTGCTCTTTCTTTGATAGTTTGGGCTTCTGAGTATTGATATCAGGGGCTGTTTACCTTTCATATAAAAAAATATTCTACCATGTTTGTGTTTTATATAATTTATTACACTTAAAATTTTGAACCATCTCAAAGTCTATTGCTGTTGTATGTGAAGTAAGATTCTAGCTTTATTTCTTTTTTTACAAACGGGTAGCCAGGTCCCTTAATAAATAACTTTTTTCCCCACTTAAAAGCCATACTTATCCCCCCCACCAAAGTGAGAAACATTTCTAGACTCTCTTTTGTTCCATTGATCTTGGACTAATATTTCAATAACTCTAACTTGGGAAAAAATTTTTCATATCTGCTGAGACTCATTCCAACCCTTTTTTTTTTTCCTTTCTGAATTGTCTGGTGGTTTGTCCATTTTTTTCCCACAAAAAAAGCTTTAGAAATATTTTTTCAAGTTTCTAAAAAGTCCTATTGAGATTTTGGTATAAATTAGTTTGAATTTCCAGAGTATGAGGGGAAAATCTGTGCATGAACCTGACCAAGAAATCTTTGAGTACTCCACCATATCCCCCAGGAGTTTCGCAGTTCTCTTTTTAAGGGTCCTGCATGTTTCGTGTAAATTTGGTCACTTACATTTCACTGCTTTTTAAATTGGTAATAGTAGCACTTCTACTGTGAATAGATTGTTTTTTCATTGTATTTTCTAACTGATCAACAGGTTTATATTAATCTTTGTGTATTTATTATGCAATTAGCTATCTTTCTAAACTCATTAGTAGTCTTCGCATTTGTTCTCTTGCATTCTCCAGGTCTTGAATAACGTAACTGCAAATAGTGATTCTTCTGTATACTCCCTTCCAACATCTGTGTGACTCTTAATTTAAATTTTAAAGGATATGTCTTATTACTAGTAGTTTTCATTAATTTTGCATAGACCTAATAAAAACCATCAGTAAATAAACTTAGCTCTTTGGGTTAGTTCAGGAAAGTTTTAATTATTGCTTCTTTCATTTTTCTGTTTTCTTTGGGGTGGCACAGATATAATTCAAAAATTGTATTTTTTTCCTTTTGCTTACTGTATCTTAATTTTTTTTTTTGAGACTGATCAAATTTATCCCTATGACCTATGAAGTTTTCAGTAGTATCAGTTATGTTGATTTGTTCCTCCTGTGGGAATTTGCTTGGGAGTTTCCTTTTATTTTTTTCATATTTCAGGATGCTCCCTTTTCATTCCTTCTCTTTATCTCAATTTCTTCCTTCTTTGTGGCTAATAAAAATGAAAGTAATTATTTAAACACTTCTTTGTGCAAGACAGAGCACTAAGTACTTCACAGACTTTAACCTGCTTACTTTCTGCAGACACTGAGGTAGAAACCACTCCCATGGTGTGTGCGAGGAAACTGAAGCTCTGGATGGCTAGGTAATTGGCCCAGGACTCTCCAGCTGGTCAGCAGCAGAGCCAGGATTTAAAGCCAGGCCTTCTGCCTCCATAACCCACGCTTCTAACAGTTCTGTGAGGAGGTTTCACATGCCCTTGGGCCTCCTCCCTGTTCACAGGAGAGTTCAGTTCCTTCCAGATCTGTATCTGGAATGAGGTGGCCTCCTAAGGGCCTGGGTCAATTCCAGTGCCTGCTGGACTAAGGCAGGAGCATCTTCTGCTCCAATTCTTAGATAATGTGCTTAGATAATTGCTATAGTCAGACAAATGTTCTTTGAACAAGTGTTACACACTCTCACCATTTGCTACAATCTAGGGATCCTCTAACCTCCATCCATTTGCAAGACTTCTTTGTGGTGACTGTATACCCAGGGGTGCAAAGTGCCCCTCACTTCTGAATCTCCAGTTGTACCAAAAATTGAAATCTTCAGTTTCTATCATGCAGGTGAAAGAAAGGGGTGAGGAATATTGAGGGGGTGGGCACAGATCTCCATTCCAGCTAGCTCAGAGGATGTCCAGGCAACAGGGACTTGATTTTCTAGGTTGCCCTGCGATAGTGATTGAGTTGGGGCTTTTTCTTAACTTCTCTCCAGCTAATTTGGATCAACTAATCAAATGATGGCACTGGAGTTAATTCCCAGGGTTTCCTCTTTACTTTGTAGTACTGTTACAGTCTTTGTGGGTATTTTTGCATGAAGCTGGGAAAGGATAACCAGGGGTTGCCAACCTTGGCACGTTTAACAAGTTTGACAAGCCTCTGTATCACACAGTGGGTTTGGGACTTGGCTCACTCTTAAAAGCATACATAAGCTGTCCCCATCAACACCTAGCAGTCTGACTCTAGGCCAAAGTGAATCTAGATTCCTTTTTATGACATAACATTTCTGGGCTCTTTTCTTGGATGGAGGAAGTTCCCAAAATATGAGCTATTCCTAAAGCCCTATGGATTAGTAAAATTATCCTATGACAATTTTCAAATGATATATTTTTTAAAAAGTCACTATGCTAAAAAATGGTACTGTTGGAAAAAAAAATCAGGTTTGAGCTGAGGTGTTTTCCTGTCCGTGAGATATAGCTGAGGAGGCAGAGAGAGCCAGGTCAAAGCGACCTGACTGGTTTTGCTATTCTTGAGCGTTACCTTGCACAGAAAAAATGCTCTTGACACTATGGATTGTGGAAGCCCCTTGGCACACACAGAATTTCTTGCCTCAGGAAAGCTAACCCGAAGACATTATAAAATGTTACCCCCCCCTTTTATTCCCTCTTCAGAAGCATGCATGTTATTTTGTACTTGCATGGCCAAAGCTACTCTGGATGGAGGCAGCTAACAAATGCATCAAAAATATTAAATGTGTAATTGGAAATCCCAAGCTACACTAAGTGTCCCTCATCTGTGTCCCTATGCCAACTTCCTGTGATGATTGGTTTCATGTATGAACATAATAACACCATGTTTTGTTTATGTATTTACAAAGAGTCCCCTGGTGACATTAGGTAGGTTACCCTCAGTCATGCAGGTGGGCCTCAGTCAATGGGTTGAAGCCTTCAGAATGAAAGCTGAGGTTTCCCAGAGAAAGAATTCTGCAATGTAGAAACCCTGCTGGACCAGCCCATACATATAGGCTTATCAGCCCCCATAACTATGAGAAAATCCCTTAAATCTCTTTATACATACATGTGTGTATGTGGGTGTATGTTTGTACATATACAGCAGCGATACTCATTCGAAGAAAGACAAGAACAAAAATAACAATCAAACTTTATTTCCTTGCATATAACATTGATAGCAAGATTTCGAAGTAATCATCCCTTTATTTAGTTTCGATAAGGACTTCCAGCACAGAACCCTGTTAGAAATTAACCAGAGGAACTATGTGCAAGAGATGTAAGGCACATACTACATGAAGACCAAACAGATAAACACAGGTTTTATTTTTCTACAGGATTTACTGCAGGTTACCATGTAATGAAGACAAAACCAGATCACTCTTTATGTGTCAAATTTGTTTAGTAATTTAAATAAAAGCACAGGACTCCCATCACACAGATAATTCTAAATCTACTTTGAAAATCAAATCAATCAAGAAGCATCTATTGGGAGACTACGTACCTACCTATCATATTATACCAAAAATAAGGCTGCTCTCTTCACAGAATAAATATATGGATAATGAGTAATCAACCATCAACACAGATGTTCTAATATTTGGGGAAATAGTGGAAAACCATTTGTTAAAAAATAAATTTCTCTGGACACTGTTTATCTTGCCCTTGCAAGAGACTTGTAGATTCAGATGAGATTAGCTTAGAAAAGGGGTCATATTTAGTCCAGAAAATCTTTAGAGTCCAATACAGTTCTGAGCTAATCAGATACTAAAGAACCTTTACAAGGACAAGTGGGCTTAGAAATCACACAGCCTTATTTTGTATTAGTTTGCTTTAGTCAAAGGTATAGAATTAATGATCAAGTACCAGGAATTTCTGTAATGCACCCAATGCCAAATGACTACTGACATTCTATTTCCTACTATGATGACTCCTTGATTGGAGGTAGGTGGGAGGCATAAAGACTACTGTGAGCTATAGAATAAATTGTACTCCAATGCCCAGATCTCTAAAGATAAATCTTGTTTTTTTGTATAAGAAACTCACTGAATCACATGAATGCTGATTAAAGCAAAAGTAGTGTACGCAAAACTGGGGCAGGAAACCTCTAATTGCATAGGCAATACATGAAAGAATTAATCATTCTAAGAGAAGAATCATTTTCCCACTAGCCCCACTGTTATGGATGATATCTTTGTGAGCCTGGGCCACCTTCTCCAGTGAATACTGAGAACCTATTACAGGTCTCAACCAACCAACTTCCATTCCAGCTTGAATGGCCGCTGCAAATTGCTTAAATTCCTCCTAAGGGAAAGAAAAGGGTCTTTTTGTAAAACACATGACTTAATTTTCAGAAGCATTAAAAATTTTCAGATTCTAAGAGCACACACAGACGTGTGCTTACAAATACGTGGCTTTTGTCACTCGTCCAGAACTATAGAAAAAGCTGTTTTCTATAGAGTAACCATAAGTCCAATTTGTCTGAGGCAGTGTTGGTTTACAAAAAACCCACTGACCTGAAGTAAATACTAATAGTATGTCCTTTCTCTCTCAAAAGTGTCTTGCCTTGGAAAATAAATGACATCATCCCCCTAGTTATCTTGTAGTGACTAATCCTTAACATACCCATCCAGTCAGATAACTAAGTTTAACATCTCCTGGAACTTTTAGCCTGCCTGACTAGGCAAATTGTATCAATGTGTAAGTTATCAAAATCAGAGTCACTTCTTTTCCTACCTTAGTTGATGAATAGAGAGCAACTCCAATTATACTACATTCCTTTGGTATGGTGTCCTGTGGGTTTATTTCAATAGGACCTCTGCTGCCAACAACCTAGTATGAAAAACAACTTGACTGTAGTTATAGATTACTGCAAGACAGTATTAAATTATGGTATAAAGCTTCAAAGTGGTAAGAAGAAACCCAAATACTTACCATTACTCGTCCTCCATATGACAGAAGATTCAAATCATTACTAAGATTTACATTAGCTAACATTTCAATGATCACATCAATTCCTTTTTCACCAACAGATTTCTATGTAATAAAAAAGAATGCAGAATAAGATAAGAAAACAAGTAAAAAAACTGTAAAACAGTTATCACAGAAATGTTATTACAGAAATGTGTTTCAAATGACATAAAATGCTACATTTTTAAGACTAATACTACAAATTTTAAATGATCTAATTATACAGTGTTGATGTAATTCCAAGGTACCAGTTACAACATCTAAAGTGATAAAGATTTATACTAAATAAATTTCAAGTGCTTTGACTCAAGTTGACTATAAAATACTTTTTCCTCAGTTGAAAATTTTCTGTCTTCAAAATGTATTTTCACAGAGGCACAAACAACAAATCCCAAATCCCAAAAAAGCTTCCACTTTTGTTTAAAAGACAAAAAACAAAAGAAGAAAATCACTGGCTGTTTGGTGTTGCAGAATTTTTTTTTTTTTTTGTACACTCAGTTTTGTCCCAGGTGGTTTACAATCAGCTTGGCATACACTTCTTTTCTTTTGGGTTTTCAGAGATGTTGGTTTGCAACACCCAAAACCGGCTCTTCTCTTAAATAAGTTATACATATATACCTTATACCCATTTTATTTAACAACAACAAAAAAATGAACACCTGTGACAGGCATTGTTAAGTACTGGGAATTCAAAGATGGACACAGAGAGCTGAACACAAAGCTAAGCAGAAAGATGGAAACATACCGCAGTCAAAGCTGTGATGGGATGGGCTAGGGGCTGCGTTAGTGGAAACAAACTCTAGGTTATAGGGAAAAGCAAAGCTATAACTCTGATCACCTGTAATGATCAGAGGAAGTTCCACAGAGATGAGGACCCAGGCCCTGAGGAATGAACAAGAGCTCTTTAAGCAGAAAGGAAGGAAGAGCGGCCAGCAGAAGCTACACGAGGCGGAAGAAAGAGAAAACAGAAGAGTTATGGAATGCGAGTCCGAGTTGGGATTAGAAAGTAGCCCAGTGGAGCTGAGGCTGTGTTTGGGAAGCTGGGGTGGTGGGGAGTGGGAAGAGGTAGAGAGGCGGCTGTCCACCGCTATGGACTGGGCACACGCACTGAATACCATGTTAAACATCTCAACTTTTGGGAGGCAGGTGTTCATTAACAAATTTTCATGCCAAACTCTGTTTTAGAACTGAAGGTACAGCAAAGAACAAGAAAGACAAAAATTCCTACCCTCATGGAGCTCCCATTTTAGTTATTTCTGGAGATTTTTTTTTTTAAGGATAAACACATAACTTTGGAAACTGAAGACAGAAGGGGCTACTAGGTCAGTTATAGATAACAGACAAAGCTAGAGAAGATGAGACTAAACTAAGTCACAGCAGAGATGAGAACAAAGAGGGAGACATATTTGAAAGGCATGTCAGAGTCGAAACTGACAGAGGGAGGTGACTGACGTGATGGGTAGGGAGAAGAGCAGTGATTAAAAGACAGGAATAAAAAATGAAACATGGGTCTGTCTCGGGTGAGCAGATAAGTGACCACATCCAGCAAGATGACGGCATGAAGCAAGGGAACACAGGCCAGGGACAGATCAGCAGGATGCAGGCACAGACCGAAGCCATGGGCGTAGACGAGACTGACCAGGAGGAAGGTCTAGCACCAGGGAAGATATGACCCAAGGGGAAAGGCTAAGGAACAGCAACATTTGAGTAATATGAGGAGGCAGGGGACTGAAAATGAAGTCAGGGAAGTAAGAAGAGAACCGGCTTCTAGGAGATGTGGTCAGGGTCAGCTGCTGCCCAAAAATCACACAGGATGAAGGCTAAGCCAAAACAGCAGACAGCTAATTAGGGGCTCACCAGTGACCTCCGACAAGCAAAATGCAGTGGAAGCTGATGGGAGGTAAGGAAGTAAAAGGAGTAAGTACTCACTGCTTTTTCAAGAAGTGTGGTAGTAGCAGTGACGGGTTTGATGAACGGGTAAGGTAATGATTTGGAGAATGAGAGAGACTTAAGCAGAAGGAGCTAGTAGAAGAGAAAGAAGCCACAAGACCTCAGGGTCCTAAAGTTAGATTTCTGCGAAACGAAAACATATTCTTAAAACAACTGGCCATTTTTCATCTTTGTAAATACTCCTGGATGATGGTATCAGGAGTGAATATTCAATTAATTCTAGGTTTCCTAGGCATATACAAAGGAGTAGCTTTATCAGTTTTTTGGCAAGATGATTAAGTGCTAATAAACTCACTCATACGTTTCTCAATTTGTAATGGCTGAGGTTACACAGTAATCAGTACCTGGAAAATCCTAAGTCTTTCTCAACATAAGCAAGTAATTTGAGGTTTAGCAAACTAATCAGTGTTTAGTAAATTGCTACTACAGTACGAACAGAGAACTTCAGAATCTGCTCGAATTCTGCTCTAACAAAGGAATATATGCAACAACTAACTAAAGCCTACCTCACTGCTCTGGAAGAGGTAACGATTATTCCTCCATGGCATCCAATTAACAAATAAACTTTCTTCCCTAGGCTAGACAGATCCAGTTTGTAATCTATAGGTACCTCACCTTCCACTGAAAAATTACACCAACAGAAATTACATTAAGAAAACCTCGTGGTTGCCAGAGGCAGGCGGTTGGAAGTGGGTGAAATGGGTAAATATAGTCAAAAGGTACAAACTTCCAGTTATAAAAAAAATAAGTCATGGGGATGAAAAGTACAGCATGGCGACTATAGTTAATAATACTGTATCATAGATCTAAAGGTTGCAGAGTAGATTAAAAGTTCTTATCAGAAGGAAAAAATTTTTGTAACTATGTATAGTGATGGATGTTAATAAGACTTATTGTGGTGATCATTTCACAATGTCTACCAATATCAAAAAAAGAGGTGGGGGCGCCTGGATGGTACAGTCGGTTAAATGTCTGACTCTTGGTTTCAGCTCAGGTCATGATCTCAGGGTCATGAGATCAAGCCCCATGTCCGGCTCCATGCTCAGCATGGAGTCTGCTTGAGTTTCTCTGTCCCTCTCCCTCTGCCCCTCTCACTCCTCCCGCCATACTCGCTCTATCTCTAAAATAAATAAATAAATCCATCGACAGATGAATGGATAAAGAAAATGTGGTATATATATATATACACAAAGGAGTATTACTCAGCCATCAGAAAAAAAGAAATCTTGCCATCTGCAACGACGTGGATGGAGATAGAGGGTATTATGCTAAGTGAAATAATTCAGTCAGAGAAAGACAATTATCATATGATCTCACTCCTATGTAGAATTTAAGAACAAAACAGAGGATCATAGCAGAAGAAAGGAAAAAATAAGACGAAAGCAGAGAGGGAGACAAACCATAAGAGACTCTTAATCATAGGAAACAAACTGAGGGTTGCTGGAGGGGAGAGGGGTGGAGGGGTGGGGTAAGTAGGTGACGGACCTTAAGGAGGGCAAGTGATGTAATGAGCACTGACACTTAAGTATTATATAAGACCGATGAATCACAAAACTATACCTCTGAAACCAATAATACACTATATGTTAACTGAATTTAAGTAATTAAAAAAAAACCAAAAAACAAAAATAAATAAATCTAAAAAAAGAAGGAACACCTCAGGACTCCAAATACAAAGCTGTGGCTTTAATTAAAATGTGACTACATTAAAGAGTATCAATTTTTACAGCTGTAAGACTCTGGAAAGGCTAGGTTCTATTTGACAAACATAAACAAGACAGATGAGGGTAAAGGTCTGAAAATTAGACATCTCTGCTTTTTAATTTATTAAAACTGTAAAACCCACATGAGCATAAAAAAAAGAAGAAACAACTTTAAGAGAGTGGGTGATAAGAAAAAAGAACTTACAAAAAAGTAAGTCTCCCAAGCAATAAAATCTACTTTTATAAAACTGTAGAATACTTTTACCTTAATTTTATCAATATAATTAAGTTCTCTGTGATTGAATACTTCATGGGCTCCATTTTGCAAAACAAGGTTTTGTCCTTCCTCAGTACCAGCTGTGCCCAAAACCTTTAAGCCATAAGCTCTGGCAATCTGGCATGCTGCTAGTCCAACCTGAAAAACAAAATATAAACGCCTAGCTCTAGATTCTTTGCATCCCTGTAAATATTTATTAAATATATGTAATAAACTTAAGGTTCTTCTAGGTCCTACCCTATCCTTAAAGAATTTTGAGTCTAAATGAAGAAGTAAGAACAATAGCTAACTTTCACTGAGCATTTATAATGTGTCGAGTATCACACAAAATACTTTCTATGCATTGCTTTATTTTATCCTCACGATAAACCTAGGAGGTAGATATTATTATTGTCCATATTCCGTAGATGAGAAAACTGAAGCTTATAAAATACAAGTAACTTGCCCAGGTCACAGAGATGGGAACACGGCCAAATCACAGAGCTGGACCAACTCAGTCTGTAAAGCTTGAGCTTTCAACCACTGTATCAAAATGCTTACTTACCATCTACTTTGTGCAGAAGGGAGAGGATTTAAAGATATTCAAAACTTGCTCACTGATTTCATATTTTAACAGTATATATAAAATACTAAATGAAAAATGTGACACCATTAGGTGGGATAGGTATATGAGCAAATTAACTCATTCACCTTTAGGATGACCATTTATTGAGTGTTTACTATGTGCTAGACATGGTACTTCATGTAAGAAACTTATATTCTGAGAAAGGGGGAAAATAATAAACACACAAACAAACTAAATGAATAAAGTAAGTTCTGAAAAGAAAAAGTGCTATGAGAAAAAACCCTAGCCTATTGGAGAGAGGGAGAGGGACTAGTGAGGTCACCAAGAAAGGCCCACTCTGAAGAGCTGAGACCTGAGCGAAGTGAGGGGCGAGCCGTGTGAGGATCTGGAAAGGCTGGTGGAGAATGCTGTAGGTAGAATGGCCGTGGCTCACCTGGTGACATGTGAATGAGCTTGGGGCATTCAGAGGACAGAAAGAAGGTCAATGTGGCTTGAGGGCAGGGCACATGGAAGATGGTGCAATATGTGGGCAAAGGGGCATGCAGGGCCTTGCAGGAACTCACTCTGAAAATGCTGAGCTGTATCTGCTCACTTAACTGAGGATGTGCGGCAATTAGCTGAATATTCACGTAGACTTGGGAGTGTCCAGAGGTGGAAACATAGATTTGAGATTCATCACTTTATAAATGGTATTTAAAGCCACGGATTACATGAAATCACTAGATCACTACATACACGTGCTTAGGATAAAGGAGAAATAAAAGCATATAAGGAATATAGATAAAAGCAGTTATTGAAATTGCAATACTAGGAAATCTGTGTTTGATCACATGCCACATTAATGGTACAGTAAGTGTCACATACATTCAGAGCAGGGCTTCTCAAACTTAGCCCTGACACTTGGGGCTGGACAATTCTATGTTGTGGGGGCTATCCTGTGCTTTGAAGGTGTTTAGCAGCATGTCTGGTATCTACCCACTAGAACCCAGAACCCCTCCACCTAGTGACAACCAAAAATGTCCCCAGACACTGCCCCAAATGTTCAAGGGGGAGGAGGGATGATGCCAAAACACCACTCATTGATAACCAATGATTTAGAGGAAGGTAAAATCATTATGGATTGGGGATGATAGAAAAGAATTAAAATGAAAAATGACAGAAACTGATTAAAATTGTAACAGAGTCACAGACTCCCAGGCCTGAAATAGACTTTAAAGATTGTATGGCATATGGGAGCGATGAGCCTGAACTCAGCTGGGTTTTGGCAGGGATTTGTTTGATTTAACCAAAACAAACAAACGCCTGGGACTGACTCACTGTCTCATGAGTCAGAGAGACATTCAATTCCAGAAAATACAATATACTCCATAATATAGCACTATTGATTTTTGCTACTTTAAATTGAAAAAAAAAATAGTCCTCTAATAAAACTACATCTAAACTAAAGATTTAATGTAAATATAGCACCTTCTGCTCTACATTAAAGAGGCACTTAATAGCTATTCCGAAGGTACTGTTTATGCTATTCTTGTCAACAATTATGCCAGCAACAGTACTTCAATAGATTATATACCACTATGTGTCAACTACTTTTCTTCTATTTACTTTGCTGACACTAAAATAGGGCACTCGTCACCAACATATCTGGATAAGCTGTGTTCATAAATTCCACACCATTTTAAATACACAACATAATCCCAGAGGAATCTGAATTAAATGAGGACAGAAAGTACAAACAGAAGCAAGACAAAACCCAATGCTATCTCCCTCTGGTAGGGAAGGAAGGATCAGAAGTGCTTCACACACCAGGCCGCCAGCCTATCCCTGCCAGCCGAGGATTTAACAAACTCAGCCAGCTCAGAGCACAGTGTGGATTTTACCTTAAAAAAAAAAGAAATTTAAAAAATCATGGTGAAGTGACTGGGCTTTTTACAAGAGGGTAAAGGGAATAAAGAGAGATTTTCTTTAAATTCTTCTCTCCCCTTCCTACTGAAACCTCTCCCTTTCATACAGAGCACCAGGTTAGCTCTCTGAAAGCCAAAGCAATTTAAATAAATGCAAGTTTGACAGATCCTTTCGTTATTTTGGGTTAAATTTAATTTAACCCAAAAATAGCCTCTTTGGCGAAGCCAAGCAATGGAATTTTTGACAAGGTATATCTGTCATATTTTCTCAAGCCCCAAAAAGACAATCTCAGCCTTTTTAGTACATACTCTGATCTGTGAAACCCTTCAGGAATGATCTATGTGAGGTAGATGGGAGGCTAAGTGTGGAACCTTGTGCTTCATCTATTTGAAGTAACGGAAACACAATGGGCTGAACGCTCTGTATTACCTGGCCACCTTTAGAGGGAAATTCACATTTTCAGGATGCCACTCATTATTCCAGGAACAATGTGCCATTTAATAGGCTACTTCTTTCAACTGCTGGGCAGAATACACAATGCTCTGAAGGGGTTAACCAGCTTCCTCAAGGTGAGCCATCTAGCCCCAAGCCCTGTATTTTAAAAATGTGAAATCTCATCTCCAAAATTTCTAAAGCCTCTACATGTAGGATAGAGGTCATGTGGATTTCTTGTTAAATTCCAACCTCAGAGCTCTAACTTTCCCTCTAAGCTCCTCAGAGGCAGATTGACAGCCGGTTTCTTGAAGAAGCTTCTGACAGCCCTGTGTTGGGTTATTTCACTGAAGGGCTTATATTAAAGTTCTCAGCACCCCCCCACACACACCCATTAGCATTTTAAGCCATGGGTTGCAGTGTTAAGGACACAGCTATACACTGTGCATTCCATGAATGTCATCAAAGCGCAGCAGGCAAGCCGTGGAAGGGAGATAGAAGGGTCTGAGAATTCACAGTGTGGCTTTGCAGTGCTGTCTGGGGCAACACAGGTAAAGCTTTAATGAGCCTTCGTCTCCTTATCTAAGGGAATACGGAATTAATATTACCTTTAAAAAACTGTTTAAAATTCTAAATAAATACTCTTACAACATATGCTACTTGAAGGCAAAAACAAAGCCGGTTTATTTTGGTCCGCATCCGACACAAGTGGAACACCTAATACATACATTTTTAATGGGGTGATCTGTTGAATTTATTATCCAAGAAATGCTAAACTAATGACAAGGAATCACCTTCACAAGACAGCATTTAAAGAAGATTTACTACAGAAAGGAATATATTTACTGACTACAAATATTGACTATGTTTATTAACTTGGCTTTTAAAAATGACTGAAAAGAAATATAATGTGAAGCCCCCACACATAAGCTCCTTTAAACATAAACTTCAAAATAAAGCAATACTTACTCCTCCGCTAGCCCCATGAACCAGAACACTTTCTCCAGCCTTCACACGGGCACTGCAAAAGAAGGCAAGGGTTCATCACCTCACTCTAAAGGTAATGAAGCTCAGGTGTGTGTCACTCCTCTTAAGGAAATTCTACCCTCAGGGCAGCTAACACCTCCCCAAACAGGAAACTCATTCTGCTCTACAGCCCAAAATATTCTCCAAGCTTCACAGGATCAAATGAGGGTTCTTCAGGACCACAGACAAAAGAAAACATGAAATTCATTTGTTCGTTCAACAAACGTTTAATGGGAACCTATTATGTGCCAGGCACAGTGCTGGATGCTGGTAGCACATCTGGGAGGCTACAGAATTTGGAGGTACGGGAAGCGAAACAGCTGGACCTAGAGGAACTGGAGTCTCTCATTCATTCCCACAGACAGTGTCTCAAAACAGGCTTATGATAGCCCCGTCTTGATTCTGTGACCCAGGGTAACGCCCAAGGAAACACAGAAGTTAGATGATTTAAGAACACGTTTCCTTCTCCATGCCTTTGAACATCGGGTCGCGCAGCCTCTAAGCCCCCATTTCAGAGAGCAGTGCTGAATCCGCAGTGGTACGAGAGCAAAAAATGCAGTCAATCCTGTCACAAAGGTTTCCATGCCACACCAAAATATGTCTAGATCCTCCGGTGAAAAGACATACTCTTTCTACTTCTGGTTCATCTGACTACTTTTCCATTATACTGAAAATAAGGCATACGCAACAAGACAGATAGGAAATGCTTGATTATTCCAGACGGACAAGTGCTAATGTCCCAATCTGCAGCTCTTCTGTGATCCAGACCTGACTCTCAGGGACGGTCTCTTATTTCCCAGAATAACAGGGGTGGACACACTGTACAGACGTTATGTTCAATCTGAGAGTAAGAACACAAGGACCCAGAGTCGTGCTCACGGCTGTGTACTGACAGCTGACAAATGGCAATTAAGAGCAGTAAATGAAGCTTCTTCCAATACTCGTGTGTGGAGATAAGAGCACTGAGGGCAGTGAGTTAAATGGAGAGTCTGAAATGATAAACTAAGGTAACTATTACCACAACACTTTGACATTTTAAAAAGTAAAATACAAATGTAAGGGAATAGGATTACTAATGTCATACTACGGGATATGAAATACTTTTCCCAATAACGGTTCTTTTAAGAATCTTACAAACAACCCCTCAAACACTAAGAGCACATTCTCCCAAACCACTGGGCCTGGGGTGGGTGGTGAAAAACCAAGCTAATCCTCTCCCAGACCCCACTGCTCAGATCCTTCTACCCTTGCACAGAGTCACTGTGATGGTTAAATTTTATGTGCCGACTTGGCTGGGCCATGCGGCCAGGATTTGGTTAAACATTATTCTGGATGTCTCTGTGAAGGGCCTCATCCAGTCAGTTGAAGGCCTTAAGAGAACAAAAACTGACTTCTGGAGAAAAGAAGGGATTCTGCCAGTAGACTGCCTTTGAACTTGAACTGCAACTCTTTCCTGGGTCTCCAGCCTGCCAGTTTACCCTATCGGACTTCAAACTCACCAAGCCTCCACAAATCAATCTCTCTCTCTGTATATATGTATGTATGTATGTAATACGTATGTAAGTACGTACCCATTCTCTTGTTCCGTTCCTCTGGACAACCCTGACTAACACAGTCATCTACCCCTGGGGCTCACGGCAGGGGCTCGAGCCTTGGCCTGGCCTTCCATGCTGCTGTTCCATACTTCTTCCCAATCACTGAAGATTAGTATCTGGCACACAGGCTTTCTCTTCCACCCCAAAGCGAGCCCTAATCTAAAATATTTCAATATTCCCTGGTTAGAAAACCTTGAATCACAACTCCCGAATTCTCCCTTTTAGCCACTCTCTCCCAAGGCGGAACCTGGTTACCACCCCCAACCACTCTCCTTGAGAAATGTCAGACCCTAATAACCAGTGCTATGACAGTAATCTCCTATCCTCATTCTGTAAGCCCATATTCTCTCAAAATCTTTCCTTCAACCTCCCAGAGATTGCTGTCTCTGGATTGCTCAATTTCTGCCCACTTGTTGCTGCTGGCCGCATCTCCTACACTAACCAGCCTAGACCCCATGGTAGGTTACCCCAGCTCCTCTCTCTTCCTCTTCTGTGCTCTCATTTCCTTCACGCTACTCCATTCTGCCACTAACACTCCAGCCCTGGATTAATGTTAACATCTAACTTCCTTGATAATCTACCCAAATGGCAAAGTACTAAAAAAAATAATAATAAATAAATCACGTGACCATGCATTTTGGTGCCACTTCAGTTCTGACTCTCAAAAGACCACTTTGCCTCCCATTTAAATTATGAAAAATGAGGCAATCTCATACGAGTCCCTTCAACACTCCACTCTACCCACAAACGTCTCCATAGTTATACCATCTTTACCCCTCCCAGGTTGAGCAGACGAGCTGTCCTTTCGACATCTGAAGCCAATCTCTCCACATATGTCCTAAGTCTTTCCATCCCGCCATTGCTACTCCATCCTCTCTTCTAAACCTTCCATTGCTCCCTCTGCTAGATCTTTTCCTCAGCTATAAACATATTCAACTCCCGTCCAACCTTTCGTCCCCACAAACTCCTCAAGTATTCTTCTACTCCCTAACTACCTCCATTCGAGGAACCAAAACCTACCTCCTTCCTCAGCCCACACCAATCAAGCTTCTGTGTCACCACTCTACTGAAAGTGACCTGACTCAAGTTACCAATCACCTCCTAATTGCTAAGCCCAACTGTTCTTTTTCTTTCCAAACACACCTCACTGCTGCATTTGACAGCTAGCTTCCCTTCTTAGAAGCAACATCAGCCACTGCCCCTAACACTGCCAGCACCAATGCAGTACTTACTCTGCACCAGGCTCTGTACTGAGCTTCACAGGTATGACCTCACTGAATCCTCACCACACCCTAGGAAGGAGGTGCTATTAGCATTCACGTTTTTCAAACCAGGTAACTACAGCTGACACAGGGAAGTCACTGGACCATGGTCATATGGCTGGTAGTAGGAGACGACAGTACTGTAACCCAAGTCTTCCTGCCTTCAAAGACCATGAACTTAACAGGGGTTTAACAAACACCATGACCTCTAGATGCCCTTGGCCTTGACAAACGCTGCCTTTGGTCTCTTAGGACTCTGTCCCCTACTTCTGACTATACTCCTACATGTTGATGTTCTCTAATGTTCTATTCTCGCTCCACTGTTCTTCACTCCCTGATGGCTTTTAGCCACTATCATCCAGTCAACTCCCACACCCAGGCTGATAGCCCCATGTTGACATCTTTAGGCTTTAGGCTTCAGATTCTTTCACCCAACAGGTTGCTGGTCTTCTCCATCATGATGCCTATCTTGGGTTCAACTCCAAAACTGGACTAAGCTTCCCTTTGAAACTTTTTCCTTCCTTCCTTCCTTTTTTTTTTTTTCCAAAGATTTTATTTATTTATTTGACAGAGACAGAGACAGCCAGCGAGAGAGGGAACGCAAGCCGGGGGAGTGGGAGAGGAAGAAGCAGGCTCATAGCCGGAGGAGCCTGATGTGGGGCTCGATCCCATAACGCCGGGATCACGCCCTGAGCCGAAGGCAGACGCCCAACCGCTGTGCCACCCAGGCGCCCCTCCTTCCTTTCTTTGTCACAGTTAAATATTATCCAATCTAAAGAGCATAGAAGTCTCCATAAGTTAGTCTTCTCTCTCATTCTCCACATGCAAACAGTCACCAAACAGACCTGACTTTACCCTCTAATAGCTGTCCTTCCCTTTCCGTTTTTCTACCATGGCCCTTGCTCTGGCCTTAAGTATTTTGCCTAAAAGATACTTGTTTAAGATCTCTTTCTCCATTCCTGTCATCAAATCCATCATAGCTGATAAGTGATCTTAATAAAACACTCATATGACAGTATCACTCTGCTGAATAAAACATTTCATGACCCTAATCCCTTAAGGAACAGTGTGAGAGCTCTATCATCTCGCTTTTTACAATCTGAAACCTACCTATTTCATGTGACAGCTAATATTTATTAAAAGATTACTATATTCCAACCTAATTCTATGCCACTCTTTGCCTTGAAATCCTCTATCCAACAAAACCAAACTGCTACAGCTCTCCTTAAATATCATGATGTTCCCCCTTTTGATACCAGGCTATTCCCATTGTCTAGAATTTCCTCTCCCCTTCCAGCTATCCTCCCCAAGATAACTCCCTGATTAAAATATAGATTCTCAGGGGGGGCGCCTGGAGGGCTCAGGTGGTGGAGCATGTGACTCTTGATCTTGGGGTTGTAAGTTCAAGCCCCATGTTCGGTATAGACATTACTTAAAAATAAAACCTTTAAAAAATATACAGATACATAAATTCTCAGATCCCAGTCATGCAAACTGACTAGTGGGTCTAGGGCAGGGCCATACATAGTATTTTTGAATTGCAGCAATTCATTTCTAGGGCTGNTATACAGATACATAAATTCTCAGATCCCAGTCATGGAAACTGACTAGTGGGTCTAGGGCAGGGCCATACATAGTATTTTTGAATTGCAGCAATTCATTTCTAGGGCTGGATAACAAGATTTTTGAACCATGACTTTAAAATAATCCAAGCCTTACATCTTGGCAGGAAGCCCTATCTCATCACCACTGTCACATCTCTATGATCCCATAAACCCCTACATGCATCTACACCACTGTACTTCCCACATTATACATCAATTGTTATTATTCTTATGTCTGTCTCTCTTACTAGACTGTCAGAATCTTAAAGACAAAGACAGTGTTTTGCTCTTCTTTGTATCCCCAGTGATTAGAATGATCTTCCAAATTAGCACAGTTTCCGCTCCATAAATGCTTAATGGTAACTAAACAGTAACCCAATATGAGAGACATGGACACATGGTAGGAAGGCAGGCAATACTGGCTATATGACTGACCGACCGCGTGTGTCATTACCTGTGGAGCAGAGCTCGATAAGCAGTAAAATACGGAATACCGATGGCAGCTCCTTGCTTAAAGTCCACTTTTTCTGGCAGTGTGTAAACAGTGTGGTCTGCTGCAAGAGCGTACTCAGCATAGCCCCCAGAGATGGTGCCGGTAGTGAAAACTCTGTCACCTTCCTGGGGAAAGCAATAAATTGATAAATGTACCAGGGATTAAAAATGATGCCAAATGGGTATAATCCTATATAATGCAACTTTTACAACAACAAATGAGTATTTATATATTGTTTTCTACATCTTAGGGTCTCATAAAAATATCTTCAGCATACTGAACATTTTTTTTTAAAAAGATTTATTTATTTATTTATTAGACAGAGAGAGACAGCCAGCGAGAGAGGGAACACAAGCAGGGGGAGTGGGAGAGGAAGAAGCAGGCTCATAGCCGAGGAGCCTGATGTGGGGCTCGATCCCGGAACACCAGGATCACGCCCTGAGCCGAAGGCAGACGCTTAACGACTGCGCCACCCAGGCGCCNTTTAAAGATTTATTTATTTATTTATTTATTTATTAGACAGAGAGAGACAGCCAGCGAGAGAGGGGACACAAGCAGGGGGAGTGGGAGAGGAAGAAGCAGGCTCATAGCCGAGGAGCCTGATGTGGGGCTCGATCCCGGAACACCAGGATCACGCCCTGAGCCGAAGGCAGACGCTTAACGACTGCGCCACCCAGGCGCCCCAACATACTGAACGTTTTTAAATATTTTATTAATAGAAACCAAGAAGAAAACTTAAGGAAAATAGAAAAAAAAAAAAAGGAAAGGAAAGAGAACCTCCAGAATGGTATAATGAGAAGACAACTAACCTTTATCGAGAGAGCTTACTGTGCAAGACGCTGTATTAGGTGTCTAATGAGTATTGTCTAATTTGATCTCCTCAAGAGCCTATGAGGTAACTACGTTTCTTATCACCACTTTAGATTAATTCCACTACACAAATGAAGAAACTGAGGGACAAAGAAGTTCAATAATTTGCTCAGATTAAGCAGTTAGTAAATGGTGGTTAATACAACTATTTTTCTCTCTGAAATACTAGGAAGAAGAAACAAATAATATTTAAGGTTTCTTCCACATGTCAAATACCTGTTCTAAATCCTTCCTCTAAGTTTCTTCACCCCTGCATTCTCTCCCTCATTTTTTATGCATACACCAAGAGCAGGTAACTATGCCTGGATCCTGACAGCAAGATGAACAGGGACAGGCTTCTTCACTTGTTATAGCACCAGAAACACAATAAACTCTCAGTAAACTCTGCTGGGTCCTTGCTATTGAAAAGCAGATGCATCACTGAGGGTGAGGTAAGGCATGAAGCAAGCGTTAGAGCTTGCCTGATACGACCTGCATGCTAGGGAAGTCAGACTGTTTACTACAAACACCTGCCCGAACTCTTCTTTCTTGAAAAAAATGTAAATATTCCTTGGAATAAGCAAAACATTAAGGCAGTAACTCTCAGGATACTTAAATGTGTCCTATAAAAATATCTAAAAAAAAGTAATAGCACTATACGGTGGGACAGAAACTAAAAAGATTCAAAAGGCATCCAGCAGTCCAAGACAAGCATCACTGCTAAACAGTGCCACTTGCAAATGGTCAAATATGACGGTGTTAAGATTAGTCCAGTTTTCACAGCTTAAAAAGAAGTTGCATAGATTGAAATATAATTCAAACATGTTCTAAGAATTCACTATGGAAAGCAGGACTTTCAGTTCTGTGATGGATATTAATAACAAAACAACTTTCCCCATCAAAAGCACCTTAAACTGTAGAAGAGAAAAGGCAAGGATAGGAATAACTACAATGCAAGAAAACATGATGAACCATCAAAGATAAGTACCAGGAAGAGAAAGGAATTATTGCTAAGTTGAAGGAATCAAAAATAGCTTCATTGAGAAGCTAATATTTAAGGTAGGTCTTGAGGAATTGGACAAGATTTTGAAAACTAGAACTGAGAAAAGTCATTATGAGTGAAGGAAACAAAGCAAACAAAGGAACAGTGGCAGGAATAATGCTGAGAAACCACTATCATTTGTGCCCAATGATGAAGTAGTCTAATGTGTTGAAGGTAACAAGTTCAGAGATAAAATGAAAAGGAACTAAAAGCTGGAGGGTAAAGCCCCCGCACCTATGCTTCTAAGTTTCAGTTTAATTCTGCCGAGCAGAAGAAGCAATATGAGCAAAGACAGAGAAGGAAATGCATGCGGTATGCAGGAAAGAACAGCATTACTAAAAAATAAACTACAGGGAGAGCAGGAATGGAGATGAGAATGGAAGGACAGTAGAAAAGAGCAGGAAAGAGTCTTCTCTCACAACATAAGCACTCTCAGCAACACTCCGACATCTACAAGGAACTAATGTGACAATTAAACTATACAACAATCAATTACATTCTAGAAAACACCCCTTATGGAGCAAAGATAGATTTGGGGAGGAAGGAGGGCAGGGTAAGTTGAGTACCCATTACAGACACCCAGGTAAGGGACCAGGCAGAATAACCTGAACTCCAGGCAGTGGGCACAGAACAACGAGAGAGAAAACCATCCTAGTGAGGGAAAGCTGAGCGAGGGGGAGTGAAACCTCGGACGTCACCAAGACAGTCGCACAAGAGAGGAGCAGATCTGATATGACAAAAGGTAAGCTCAGTTTTAGACACACTGAGTATGAGGTTACCAAGTGCTGACTATGTGGGTCCCACACAACTTTCTGCGATGATGTAAATGTTCTCTATCAGCACTGTCCAGTAGGGAAGTCACTAGAAACAGGGGGCCTAGAAAGTGTCTGAAATGTTGCTGGTGTGACTGAGGAACTGACTTCTTTATTTTACTTCAAGTTAACATGAATTTTAAGTAGCCACATACGACTAGTGGCTACCTTATGAGACAGCACGGGTCCACAGCTATGTGAACAATTCTAAGCTAAAGGTATACATGTGATCACGGAAACCATGGGAGTGCACGAGAGCATCATGAAGAAGGTCCAGAATACCAAAAGCAGAGGTCTAAAGAGGGTCTGAGAACATTGGCCAACACTGAAATTTGAGGCGCATTCTGAGAAAAAGAAGCTTGTAAAACAATGCCCAGGAGGAAGTGGGGGAAGAGGACAGGAGAAAATGATGTCATAGAAGCTGAAGAAAAAAAAATTTTTAAGAAAAAGTAAGTGGCTGAGAGTGTCAAATGTCACCAAGAAGTCAAGAGAGATAATGACATAAAAGGGCCCATTAACTCCAGCAATAGAGAGGACATTAGTGACATTAGCAAGAATCGTTTCAGTGGAGCGATGGGGGCAGAAGCCAGACCACCAGGGGTGAGGAGAGCAAAGCTGTAGGAGTCTGACTTCCTGCGCAGAGGCTACGTTAATCTTCTGTCTCAGTCCAATTTTGGTAAATGTGCTGCCAAAGTGGAGCAGGTCAAGGAATTAGAGGAAAGATGCTAGAACGTGAATACACTATGTGTTAGATTTCTTTTGGCATATAAATAACAAAAGCCCCGATCATAACATTTGCATTGACTCAATCACCTTGATCCGAGTCAGAGCTCTAAAAATGTATAGTTGACCTTGTGTTGTTTTCATCTTTTACTTATTATTCAAAAGGACTGGCCTTCCCTTTATCTTATGAAACTAAATTTATAAAAGGAATTAAATGTTATGTTGGCTTATATATTACTGAGAGTTAGGAAAGAGTATAATTTCCTTGCCTATTTTCTGTCCTTAACATATTTTTGCTACATCAAAAGGATCACCGTTGAAATCTGTGAGGATGTGAAGATACAGAATTTACCTAGTGTTTGTGCCCAAAAATGGAGAGGAGGAAGGCCTCTAGATAAAAGGCAATCTCTTTTTTGAATGGAGGAGTCCCCCAAGTGGCAGAAATTGTGTAATGGGGCCTTTCATTTTCTTTTTAAGTTTTTATTTAAATTCCAGTTAGTTAACAGACAGTGTAATATTAGTTTCAGGTGTACAATACAGTAATTCGACACATATCCAACAGCCAGTGCTCATCACAGCAAGGGCACTCCTATCTGTAACAGGGCCTTTTGAAGACTTAAATAACGACACATTTTAAAGCTATGTTACAATATTTTAAGAAAAATATTAAGCCAAAACGGAAATAATTTAAAATGTAATACCTTGAAAGTAGATACATTATCTCCAACAGCTTCTATTATCCCAGCCACATCTGAACCAGGAGTATAGGGGAGGACTGGTTTTCTTCTGTAAGTACCAGCACGAATATATGTTTCCACTGGGTTTACACCACATGCATGGACTTTGATCAGAACCTGCAAGGACAACGTATTTTAGTTCACACAGAACATTTAGGCATTTATTCAGCATTATGCTAGGACTCTACTGATTATGGGAATTATAAAAATGGAAGGGAAAACCTCGCCTTAAACGGACTCACATTACAGTTTTGCAAACCAACATATACATAAAAAAGATAAGACAGAAAGGCTTATTAAGTGCTATATTAAAAACATTTTAGGAAAACAGTAGTGGAAATACTTAAGAGGATGTGGGACACAAACCTGTATGTAATGCCGCCTCCTCCTACTACTAGGAAGAGCATTACTTCTTGGCGCCTTATGACTGAGTCTTTGCCAACAGAATGGGAACAAAAGCGATCAGAGCCACTTTCAGGGCCCACGACGATGTTGTAGGCTATCCACACCGTGCCTCCACCCTTTCATAGATGTGACCTCAGAAGACAGAGGTGTTGAACGTGGCCGAGCCACACGATGGAAGAAGGCTGGGTCCATAGATCACTCTTAGAGAGTTACCCACAGATGTTTTAGAATTTTGGAATTTAGTGAATGAGAAATAGTTTTCTATTGTTGAACCATTGAGATTTTGAGGTTACATCTACCACAGAAGCTAATTTTACCTTAGTTAATACATAATGATTACTTTTGCTTCAGAGTAAGAGAAGGCCTTACAAAGAAAGTGGTATTTGAGCTAGGCCCTGAAAGAAGAATAGATGCTCTTTCAGAATGGGAGAAAAGAATATTTCAGGTAGAAGGAATAGTCTGTGCAAAGACAGAAGGAATAAAAGGGCCTCTTGTGGAAACCATATAATGCTGCTTGTTACAGCACAGATGACTGAGAAGGAGCAATAAGAAATGAATCTCTAAAGTTAGGTTATGGCCAAATTGTAAAAACTCTCAGAAGGTTCAAGGTTTGTTAAGGAAATGAGACTTGGGAGTCATGGAAGGTGCAGTAATAAAAATACATAATTTTTAATGAGAAGGTATATTGTTAAAGTCACCGGAAATGATTAAACTCTTCATATAAATTCTCTTAAATCATATATAGAAGGGCATGTATGCAGAAGAAAATGATTTTCCTACTGTGCACAAAATAGAAATCATGAAAGTTTATAATAGAATAACTTGTTCAAAACTACTTATGACTCCATGCAGAAAAATTCAATTATTGCACTGCACAGACGATCGTCAACCTCAAAAATGTTCTTATAGCAAGATGTTTTTCGTTTTCATAGATCTACCTCACTGTTATAATTATGCTTGCTCTCTTTGTCAGAGCTCACATATATCATCAGTATAATCTTTGTCCTAATTCAATGTCTCTACAAATTATTGTGAGTCTGCTTCTTCTGAACATTAACCTGATGTCCTGGAGACTCACACTCAGTGTAATTATTATCTGCTTTTAGGTAATTATTTCTACCTGATGGTCTTTCGGAATTGGTACTGCAATATCTGAGTGGAGTTTCAGCACTTCTGGTCCACCAAATTGAAAAACTCGAATTGCTCTCATCAACTTCTGTACAGTCGCCATGGTGATCTAGACACCAAGAAAAAAAAAACCATACTGTCATATGGTATCTAGGCTGTATCACTATGCTTTTTCCCCTGGAGGGGGCAGATCAAACAATTTTTCAAACAACAATTTGAATCATGAGCTTACACAGATCTCATTTCATGTTTAAGGACCTTTCATCTTACAAATCCTTCAGCTACAAAGCAAAATACTTGATACCACTTCCTGTAGGGATTCAGTGTCCTTCCACAAGGGAATCAAACATGCAAACAAAAACATCTGGCTAGACAGAGCATGATACAGTATCTTAGGTTTCCTTTTGTGCAAGCTTGTGCTGCCACATCTTAGAAATTTGTTAAGTTTTATTAACATCAGAGAGAAAGACCTTGTGTTAGATTATGAAATATTTCACATATAGAAAGAAACATTAAGAATATAATGAACACATTTACCTGCCACCCTGCTTTAATAAATCTTAACATTTTAAAAACCTAGAACATTACAGATATCATTGAAGCTTTCTGTACCCATCCCCAAATCCATCCCTGGCCCACCCTTTTAAGAAGTAATTATTACCATAACTCAGTGCTCATCATTCCCAGGCACGATGTCTTACCACTACGTCACCCAACAATATATGCTATTGTGTTGCATGTTCTCGAACTCTATTTAGATTGGTTCATACTGTACTTAATTCTGCAACTTGCTTTTTCTTCTCAACATTAAGTTTTTGAGATTTATCAACGGTGAAACACTTAGCTTTATGAAGTTCATTCATTTTAAGAAAGGAGGAAAATATTAAAAACTAAAAACACTGCTTTGTATGTCATCTTTTATAAATTACAAGGGTCATTTACAATTGACTATTCTGTCCTACCATTGTTGTTGTTATTTTTTTTTTACCACTGTTATCGCTGAAATGAAAACTCAGAGTTAAAATAAACGCTAGGAAAAGGTAAAGAACATTAGAATACAAAAATAGCTAATTATGGAAATGTTCCATACCTACAGTGATGTAACAAAATGGTTTTGGCTGTTATCTCCATAATTTTGCTTGTGGGTTATCACAATTTCTTGAAATTAACCACATCAAATAGTTAGCTAGACTCTTCCACCATCCAGAACTTCCTTGCTAACTTCTGGAATAATCATATTCATCAACCATGAGTAGGAGAAAGATCAAAAAGAGTTGCAGAAACTAGGACTTGAGATGAAAGAATTCAGACTTTTACTATATTGAAGCTCAACACAGGGCTACTCAGAACAGAGCATGTGAGAACTATAAAATGTCACTCCAAGTACAGGGGGTAATCGAAAGCATTTTGATAGTGTTATTAGTGGAAAGTTCCTGATATAATTAATCAAAAGTTGTATCATTTTAAAACCCTTTATTTTAAGTGATGCCATGTAGTACCTAGCACAGCGGAGAAAGTAAATTGTCCATCGCTAGATGGTTGTTTAGCAATGACATGTCCTGAAGGGCAGACCTCAAATACAAGGGGCAGAAGCAGGCAGAAGATATAAACCTAAGGTCACTTAGAGCAGCTGGGCAGTACCTGAGGGTGACAGCTGTGTGGCATGAGGACCGGGAAAAGGCAGTTCACTCCATACCTACCAGCAGTCTCACTGCTGAATTTCTATCTAACTCTTCACTCAGGTTGGGTATTTCTTAGACAAGAAAGTGAAACTATAAAGACAATAAAACAGAAAAAAATGCAGCAACAACAACAACAACAACAGAACAAGGTTGCCCAGCTCAGAGTTTTCCATTCTGGAAATAAGAACACAGCTTTCTTTTCCCTTTTTGTTGTCAGCACGTTGTTATGGAAAGAGTATGGGTTTTGGAATCTGACAGCTTTCAGTATGAATTCCAGCTCTATCATTTACTAGCCAGATGGCCTTGGGCAAGGCAGTCAGCTTTGTTGAGCTTCTCCATCTGAAAACTGGGCTCCCACTCATGGCTACAGTGCTAGAGACACAGCAAGCATCGAGCACTGAACCTGACGAATGTTTACTCCTATATATTGTAGGTACCATGATTCCCTTCCCCTCTCTTTTCTCCTTTCCAATTTCTTATTCATTAAAATACTCTTGATTCTATAATTCCATAATCACTTTTGATTTTATGTAACAATATTTACAGGACTCAGATTATAAAAACAAGACCTTGGGCTCAAAGAATTCAGTCTGGAGAATCATTTAAACAAAACATTGCTACCAAACTTTGGTTGTTATTCACCCAACATGTATTTTTTGAACATTAACTGTAAGTGAGGTGCTGTGCCAACCCCAGAGAACACAAGGGCAAAGAGTAATGCCCCAGCCCCTCTCCTAGCTCCTGTTCACTCCGTGCTCTCATTCCTCCACACAGCTACACACATCATGTAAGCTCTGTAGCTCCTTTTCCACTTTCTACCTATTTGCTACTGATTTATTTCTTTCAAGCACTTGCATCTACCTTTTCACCAGCAGACAGCATTATTATCCTTAAAGAACTGTAGCAGTAATAAAAGCAAAATTACCCTGAAATAGGATCTGTCAAAATTATCTAACACATACATTCCCCACCCCCCATATTTTGATATCCGCTAAGCTGGGAGAAAAGAACAAAGGAGGATTCTCATCCTTAATACTGGATTTAGAAGACCCTGCTGCCTTGCCTAGTACTATCATCTTATCCTACAGAGCGTGTAAGGAAAATGGGCATAATCTTGACAGCGCTGTCTTCTACTTTGCTTCTGTCCATCTCATTTCCCACTGAGCCTTTACCACTAGATCGATCAGGCTCCAATCTGCACAAATGGTCTTTGAAAACCCCTTCAACTACCCACAAGATCATCATCTGCTTCATAATACATAATACATAAGGTGATATGTCAAAAGGAATAATAAAAAGAATAAAATAATACAACACACTAATAGTAATTATAATTCTTAAACCCCTAATACCTTGATTTCTTCTAAAAAGCACATCTTTTATGTCCACTGGTATAATTATTTTCACAATAGGTAGAAAAGCAATCATTTAATCGTATGCAGAAATGGAAATAAAGGGGTGCCTGGGTGGCACAGCGGTCAAGCGTCTGCCTTCGGCTCAGGGCGTGATCTCAGCGTTATGGGATCGAGCCCCACATCAGGCTCTTCTGCTATGAGCCTGCTTCTTCCTCTCCCACTCCCCCTGCTTGTGTTCCCTCTCTCGCTGGCTGTCTCTATCTCTGTCGAATAAATAAATAAAATCTTTAAAAAAAAAAAAGAAAAATGGAAATAAAATCACCATCCATTTTATGGATGCGAAAACATTCCCAGAGGTCAAGAGACTCACCAGGGTCACACAGCAACAGAGCTAGAACCCAAGCCCTCTATCTTAAATGTTGATTGGTGATTTTTTTCGCTTACTGTACAATCCTTTTTATCTTACCCTTTGAAAGACTGGCATAGAAGACCCTTAACTTCTTAAAAATATACCTTATAATGATGACAGTGAGAGAGGCTGAGCTAGAAATATGAAATTCAACTGAACTGCAGGTAGGATTACATATTTTATGATTAATGCATTTCCTCAGAGTGTGAAATTTTCCAAATGTCTGTAAGTTAGGAGGATACAGTAGTGATACACAGGACATGACTCTATTAGGAAAACTAGTAATTTCCTTATCTGTAAAATGGGGCCAGTACTCCCCAGCACAGGATCCTTGTGAAGATTAACTGCAGCACAGGGTGGGAGTGCTTCCCAGCATGCCCAGCATGCAATATCCTCTATTATTCAGACTAAATCATTTGCCTGTCAGCAGGCCTGCCACCTTGCAAGTGTTTTTAAACAGATTTTTCTATTCATCAAGTATGAACTTTAAATTAGAGGCCCTGGTTTAATTTTTGGTTATACTTTTGACCTATAAAAAGTTGCCAAGCATACTTTGGAAATGTAGGAAATACAGAATTTAAAATTCCTTCTCAGTGATCTTTTCTATGCTTTGTTTCAATCTGTTTGGTTTAAATAAAAACTAAAGGGATAGGGAAAATGTTAGAACTATATTTTAATACAGAACGAAGAAATCAAGTCACAAAGCCAGAGCAAGGGCACCTTTGAGAGAAGAGCATAAACAAAATTAAATAAGAATTTCTGGCAAGACATAAAAAAAAAAAAAAAGAAACTTGAGCGCATCGAACTTTACATCGGAATCTGCGGATGTACTGTATGGTGACTAACATAATAGAAAATCATTAAAAAAAAAAGAACTTGGAAAGAGAATCATCATTACGAAATGTGCTCCTGTTGATTAAGAATGACTCATGTAAGACTTTTTTTTTTTAGCCTTACGCCAGAAATGGGAAAAAAAAATTAAAAGTAGCCTTAAAAAGTTTCTTCCCTCCAGGTTCTTGGATGTAAAGATTGGATGGAATTAGGCAGGCAGCTCTCCACAGCTCGGAAGAGCTCAGGAAACTTCTTTATGACACACGGTGCGTGCCAGTGGCTTTACTGGGAATCGCACAACCTTTCCACTAGCAGTCCAAACTTCAGCCTTTAAATCGTTCAATCATTAACGCATTCCCTGGTCACTGAGATAAGCCTCGTCTCGGAACTAGGTGAACAGTTAACGTGTCTACGCAGTGTTTTGTAATTTTTTCTTCCTTTGAAAATTATTCTAGGTGGGGGTCCCCGGGGTAGTTGGGGGGGGGGAGTCAAAGAAACTAGGCCTTTCTCTCCAAAAGTAAGACAGCAACTCTGACGGCAGAGGCGACTTAAGACCGGGCGGGTGGAGCTCCGGAGCAGGAATGCCCAAGCCCAGGCTCGGCGGCGGGAGCCGGGCGCACCGGCGTGCAGCCGAAACGCAGACCTCACTGGAGACCAGGGCTGGGAGCTCGTGGCGGACGAGTGAAGTCCCTGCGTGATTTACGGATGAGGAATTAGCAGCCCCTAGAGGGAAAGGTCTGCGGCCACGAGCTCCGTTTTCAGGTTCTCCAGGACAGAACGCGACCACAATCAAACGCAGCTGCTTTGCAGACAAGCGGCGGGGAGATCCGCTGCCTGAACAACTAAAGGGGACTTTTTAAAACCACTTACCCCGTTCTAGAGTGGAGGAGCAAAACCTGCGAGAGCTCACTCAGATTCCACAAAAAAGGGGACGGACCTGGGAGTCTTCTACATTTGCTGGCTCCGCCTCGCCCTCGCATTTCTCCCCACCCTCAGGGGAGGGCACAACACGCTCCCAAACGCGGAACTTGGAGGAAGTTTGGGCCTTTCCGGCCACCACCCGGTTCAAAACGGCTTCCCCCAGGAAAAGGCGAGGGCTAACGTCAAAGTATAGACTCTAAACTCTTCCTCGCATGGATCGTACCGCAGAGTTCAGGAGATGGAAGGCGCAGTGTCTGAGCAAAGCGGACCTCAGCCGGAAGGGTGGTGTGGACGAGGATGTGGTAGAATTTGTGCAGCTCCTGAATGAGCGAGAACAGTACTTCACCACCAGTTCCTGCGCTGGGCGCATCATCCTCCTGGATGGGGTGAGGCCCTATTGTTTCAGCGCTAGCCCTGTGGTGTGCAACACCAGGAGCCCTGTGCCCACCCAGTGCAACATCCCAATCCAGCCTGTGTTTGTCCTTCTGATGGGTGGTCTCGGCTTCTTTATGAAACTTAGAGGATGAATTAGACCAGTGCTTCTAAAACTTTAATGTGTCTACTAATCACCGGGTGCTCTTTTATAATACAAATTCTGATTCAGGAATTCTAGGATGGAGCTGATACTATGTATTTCTAACAAGCCCTCCAGTGATGGCGAAACTGCTGGCCTGAGAATACTCTTGAGTTGCAAGGGTTAGCGAATTGGATTCTGAATACAAGGGAGATTTAGACTTCCCAGCAGGGCGAGGCAGCTTTTCTCTTCAACCTCCCTACCAAATCAACTACTTGACAGAACGTCTCCAGGGTTAGGGCGTTTAATGCCTCCTAGTGGCCCACTCTGGTATTACAGCTCTGGTAATTTTTACATTACTCTAAATACAATAGAATGTACTGTACGGATTAGTCTGAGATAGTGGTCAAGCCCTCAGGCTTTGGAGTGATACTGCTTAGATTCTAAGCTAATTATGGGACTTACTGGCTATGTGATTTTAGGAGGGTTATCTAAACTCAGCCCCTCTCTGTTCCATGAACTGAGGATAATAAGAGTATTGGCTTCATAGGGATTTTGTATAGTAGAAATGGGATAATTTGAAACATTTAGCATCACGCCTGGCCCATATTAAGTGCACTATAAAAGTTAGCTGCATGTCAATTTTAACATTAGGATTGGATTCAAAGCATGAAAGACAGCACACTCATAAGCTCATTTTTTAGATTCCTCATTGACTGGTAATTTTCTGGTCCCCCAGGTTAGCAGGGCCTGCATATTTTTATATTGCCACCATTGCCTCCTGAGCAGTGGCACTCTCGCTGGGCTTACTCTCTCTCTTCCCCCATTTCTACTGCCCTATTTTACCTGGATTTCTGTAGCATTTTCCTAACAGATCACTGATCTACTATTCTCTCTACCCAAAGCATGTCACATACTGTTAACAGATTCACCCTCCTAAAGACAACTCTGCACATGTCACTCATCCATGCTGAAATCCTTTATTACACATTTTTCCAACATCAGAAAATCCAAACCCCTTCTCTAGTATTCCAACCCTTCTGCTGCTCCCATATTTTCTATTTCTCTTCATGTTTATCTATTTACAACAGAACTATTCTCTTTTTCATCTTATATTTACCTGCCGTTGTCTTTGTTCATATTTGTTTTTCCTAAAATGTTTACCCCCATCTCTGTATATTTGAGACTCCCAAAACTCCCCTCTCCCATCTGAACACAAACATACACACCCACTTATAAGTAATGACTGCTCCTTCTGAACTGCCTTAGGACTTTTTGAGAACCTCTTTTCATTTTATGAATATTATTTATTTTCATTTAGACTTATTTTAGGAAGGATTTGCATCAACTTACAGAAAAGCAATGCAAGAAGAAAAATTAAAAGTGGGAAAATCTGAATGAAGGGAATATAGATCAGATGAAGCTAGAGATGGCATTAGTTCTCACACATGCCCCTAGATTCTGTAAATTTGCTAGAGGTGAGCTACACCTTCGGCTCTAACATTTAGAGCAGCCAGCATAAGATCAGATAAATGTCACTGAGATCATTCAATGAAAGCAAGCCAGTTATTTAGGACAGGCCCAGCTCTTCCTCTTTCCAAAGCTAGACATCCAAGTCTCTTGTGAATTCGTTGTAGAAATAGTTACTTTGTAGAAGTATAGTGATTTAAAAGTAAGTGTGGTTTCCTGCATCCTCTTTCCAGCCTCTTTGAGGGTAGGATCTGTTTATACCCAAAAAAATCTAATAGAACTTTACAAATAAACATTTTTCCAGTTAATAAAACAAAACAAAACAAAACAAAAGCCAGTTAAGTTACTGGCTTCTTGAAGCTTTGACCTTGCAATCCTAGCTCTGCCCTTTGGGACTATATGTAAAGTCTAATCCTGATGTTACAAATGCATGCCTTTAGAAACTAGAGATGTATTATAAGGGTGTGAACAGCCCACCTGTCAGTGAAAAGTAATAGGTCCTGTGTGAGACTGAGACAGTGCTTTTTTACGAAGGGAATTCCAAGTTGTTTTGTTTGTATGCTTTTTTAATATTGTGCAAACCAAGGGGCACCTGGGTAGCTTAATAGGTTGAGCGTCCGACTCTTGATTTCAGCTTAGGTCATGATCTCAGGGTCGTGGAGCCTGCTTTAGATTCTCTCTCCCTCTCTCTCTGCCCCCTACACTAACACCCCCCCCATCACTTGGGCTCTCTCCCCTCTCTCTCTCCCTCCCTCAAAAAAAACAATATTGTACAAGCCAAGTAAAACAACTAGAGTTCAACTCAGGGCTGCTAGCATACAGCCCCTTACAATAATCCCTTTTCTCCTGACAAAATCATGACCATATTTCAGAAAATACTAAGAAGTTTTCATACCTTAATAAACAATTTGTTTTATTTCTATCTCAAGTAATTTGGTTTCATTTCTGTTTTGGGTTAACTTTAACGAAAGCCTAATGATTGTTCTCAGTAAACTAAAATTAGCGCTTGGGATTATTAATCTAAGAAAGCTTACAATTATGCTATGTAATGTACTTATTATTTGTGTAAATATTATATGATTAAATTAGATTATGTTTCTTTTTTTATTTTAGGGTATAAATGGTTTTGAGGTTCAAAAGCAAAACCGTTGCTGGCTACTGGTTACACACAAACCTTGTGTAAAGGATGATGTGGTAAGTTTTTATATATAAACTTAGAAATAAATTTGTAATTCACAGTCACATTAAATACATATGAAAAGAATAGAAAATTCAAGGTGGATTTATGTCCTTAGTTATAATGACTGAAGATTAGAAAGCCTGAGGAGAATTCATTACAGTGGCTTTTTTGATTTGGGAGCTAAAAGTATAAATATGAATATAAGCATTACTTATTGCTTTTAAAACACATCCTCTTGGACATAGAGAGTTCATGGGTATTAGACACATAGTAAATCGAAAACTTGAATTTCAGTTCTACCATTTGATAACTCTGTAACCTGGAATAAATTATACAAGGAAAAGGGAGCTCGGAGAAAGGGATTAGTACTATCTATATTTTACCAGCATACTGATATAAATAAGTTATACATTATTGGTCTGGATTGCTTCTTGTAAATCTTCCTGTCTGTCCTGGGTTATTTAGTTTCGGAAATCAAAATGTCTAGATGAGTTCATATAAGTTTGTATTAGTTAGGCACTTTACATTACATTTTCAAGTGCTCAAATGTTGTCTTAGGGTACTCACTCATTCTTCATCTCCTTCTTTGGGTAGTGGTTCTTTCTGCATATTGGCCCTTATTCTCTTCTGCTGCAGACAGTCTTTGTGACAGGAAAAATAGCAGCCAACAGCCGCAGCGGAAGGACTTCTTGCTAATATCCATTATTCCCAGAGGAGTCTGAGTCATCCTGCTTGGGTTAGATGTTCTCCCCCTGAGATCACTTACTCTTTCCAGTAGAATGGAATACTGTCCTTGATCAGACCTAGGCACTTGGCATCCCTGAGATTATGATAGCAGGAGTCATGAGTGATAGGGTCATGATTGACAGTCCTACCAAAATGAAATGGTGTGAAAAAGGGAGGATACTGCCCAGGGATACTGGATGGACAGAAATAACAACCACCTTGTATGAATTCTAGTGCAGACATACATGCATCTCAAATTTCAATCTAATAACAAAGCGTTTAAACAGAACTTTCTTTTTTTAAAGATGTTTAATTTATTTTTGTGCGTGTGTACGCAAGTGAGAGAGAGAGAGAGGGAGAGAGAGAGAGTGCAAGCTTGCTAGTGGCGCGGAGGGGCAGAGGAAGAAGCAGACTCCCCACTGAGCAGGGAGCCCATCTGGGGCTGGATCCCAGGACCCCAGGATTATGAGCTGAAGGCAGATGCTTAACTGACTGAGCCACCCAGGCACCCTAAACAGAACTTTCATACCATATTCCTTTATTTGTTTTTTAAAGTATGCTCTATGCCCAGCATGGGGCTTGAACTCATGACCTCAGAATTGAGAGTCACGTGCTCTATGGACTGAGACACCCACATGCCATATTCCTTAATGAAAATCTGTTATGAGTTAAATAGAGTGGTAGTTTACTTTCCAAGGTGTGGCTGGAAAGAATGACACAAGAGGTTTATGGGAGAATTAGAAATCAGGTCTTTTAAAAGAATAAGCAGATTAATCAGTTTTTGGAGAAAGAGGACCAAGAAAGCAGAGTGAAAAGTTATTGCGGAAAAAGGATGCTGGGTGATTCTGAATGTTTCTGGGGAAAACTGAAGTTGTATGTGGTAAAGGGTCACCATAGAAAAGGATCGTATATTGGTGTCTGATGCTAACGTTTCTCCTTTATTTAGATGGCAGCTCTGAAGAAAGCAACTGGTGATGCCATTTTGAAATTTGAACCACTTGTTCTTCATGTGCAGTGTCGACGGTTGCTGGATGCACAGATTCTGGTAACATTTTATGATTATCCTTGAATTTGTAGGTATGTAGGTAGATTAAATCCTAAGCTTTAAATCTACCAAAAAATAATATGATGTTAGCTCAGTTAACTAGTTTTTTAATTTAATTATAGATTTGGGGTTGTATATGTTTCTATAATTTTTAGAGCTAACCAGTGTATTTGATTAGCCAGATTATCAGAATGTAACCGATTTATTTTTTTACAGCATTCAGTGGCAATAGATTCTGGTTTCAGGAACTCCGGCATCACCGTGGGAAAGAGAGGAAAGACTATGTTGGTAAGATAACTTTTGGCAAAAAGCAATTCTTTGGGCATGAAGTGATTCAAATTTTTGAGAAACCTCATTAGAGTCCTGTGTTTAGTCTCTTCCTACTTAAATCTTGCCATTCCATTGCTCAGAAATCTTCAGTACTTTACTCTTTCCTACAAAGCAAAGTCTAGAGTTCTTAGATTAGCATTTGAGCTCTTATTTTGTGGTATCTTCCTCTGCTTACTTTCAACTGGATTCTCTGCGCCCTCCTCATCCTAAATAGTCAAAGCTCAGTTTAATCAGCACCATGATATAGTAGAGAGAATCATAGGCAGGGGATCTAAAGTCCTCCGCACGGACACTGGCTGCACCACAGCTGTGCTATGTGAACTTGGGCAAGCTTCTAATCCCTCAGGGTCTCAATTTTCTTGGCCATATCAGGGTCCAGCAAAGTACTGCCCTGGGACCAAGTCCAGTCCACAGGAGGTCAGATCCCACTACTCCCACTTGATAAATTCCTGTCTCAGGTTGCTTTTGTGCTACAATGGCAAAACTGAGTAGTTAGGACAGATACTGTATGGCCACAAAGTTAGAAATATTTACTATCTATCCTTTTACAGAAAAAGTTTGCCAATCCTGGACTAGATGATCTTTAAAGCCCTTTCTAAGCCTCCATCCTCTCTCAGCGCTTTCCTGGCTAAGTCAACTCCTAGTGATTTTGCCCTGTTCTGATCTTCTATAGTATTTATTATTTGTAATGGTGTGTATTCTTTGCTTTTTAACTATTTCAGGTTTTCTTCCATTTTAGCTTCCTAGACTTTCCTATTTTCTATTTTTCACAAATTGCCCATTTCCCAGATAGAGATGGCTTACAAAAGAAGACACCTATAAAAAAAAAATGCCTAAATAGAAAGTCAAGGCCCACCATACTGGTTTGTGTCCCTGTCTCCTTCCCATACACTCCATCTGGTAGCCCAAGCAAGAACAAAACTGTTCATTCACGTTCCATTCCTTTGTCTTCCATATTCAGTTAGTTATAAGTCCTATCACATCTGCCTCTAATTTCGTATGCCCAACTCCACCTTTCCAAGCCCTCTGTCACTGTCCCTACTTAAGCCATCATGATCCCCAGTTTTTACAATGGCTTCGTGACTTATCTTCCTGCTATCCATCTTCTTCAGTCCCCCCAAGCCAATAGTATCAGAATCCCCCTTTTAAAAAAGCCAGGGTCTCCATATATTTCCCCTGGTAGTCAAGGCTGTACCCATTTACCTTATTTAAGTTTCCATTTACCTTATTTAGGTTCCCTTCCTGCTAGCATACTTCTGCTCTAGCCAGATAGAAAACTATTAGCTGTTTCCCAAATGTATCATGCTCTTTCACGTCTCCATGACTATAGATAAGTCATTCTCTGGCTGGGATGTCCCCTGCCTCCATTTTTACATCTGGTGAAATTGCACTTACCTTAAAATCCTAACTCAAATGCTACCTTTCCCATAAAGCTGAGGCCTCAGTCTCAATTAGTTGTTCTTCTTCTCCGTTTCCTTAGCACTGTGCTTATGTGTCTGTGTACATGCATGGGCACAATCGCACGTATGTGTGTGTCTCTCCTGGCATAGCACCTATGTTGTCTTGTCATTCTTTGTTCACTTGTTTATTTCCTGCTTTAAAGCATGAGCTCTTAAAGGCAAGGATCACATTATGTTTATTCTGTGTCTTCCCACCTTTCGTGGGGCCTAGAACAATGTAGATGCGCAGTAAAAGTTCACCGAAAGAATTTTTATTTCTCATACTAGTTTTTTTACTGTTCTTAACCAATTTCCACTGTTTGGCTTTACTTGGAACACACTGACTGTTTCATCAAGAGGTTTACTAAGATCGGCAACCCTAAAGCATGGAGAAAGCAGCCACTTTGTGAGATAGAACACGATGGTTTATTCTCATAACCGCACTCTGCTCAAGCAGCGCTAAGGGCCTCTTCCACATCCAGTCCATTTTGATTTTCCCTTGAAGCTTCTGTTGAGATTTCATTTATGTTTTTTCTTTAAATAGTATATTAAAGCTTTCTAAGCTTTAGTGAGACTGAAACTGTTAAAGTGATCAGATTTTTGGATATTATCTGCTTTTCTGAAAGACAATATGTAGAATGACTTTCTTAAGAAATAACTTCATGTGATGGGAAAATGTGTTTAATCTCCTTCGATTTCAGTTGTGTTTAGGTAAAGTATATAAAACCATAAACTTAAATCCTGTAATGGAACCAAACTGTGTTTAAACACGGCCCTGACTGGGACTTTTCTTTACTTATCTTCAGTGTCTCTAGTACGTGAGTCGTCATATCTAAATTGGTTGTTCCTTGTAGGCTATCCGGAGCACACATGGCTTAGAAGTTCCATTAAGCAATAAGGGAAAACTGATGGTAACTGAGGAATATATTGACTTCCTGTTAAAGATAGCAAATCAGAAAATGGAAGAAAACAAGAAGAGAATTGAAAGGTATATTAATTGGATATTTCTATGTCATTCTTATATATCTAGGACATCTTTGAAAATACGTCATCTTCAGTTTATGCTCCCAACTGCTTTTCTATTTGTAGTCTTATCACAGATAATAAAAACATGATCAAAGTAATAGATGAGAGTAGCCCAGACAGTAAAGGGCACTAAATGGAGTGTAAAGGGGAAAGTCCATGGAAGATAGTGGGACGTGACTGCCAGCTACAGGCGTGAAGGAAGAGAAATATCATCCCTCAGGTAAGAGAGCCCAACACCAATGGGGATCATAAGTGAGCAAGTTGAAGGCAGCCAGGCGAGAGGTACATACTGCCCCCTGGATGTATCTATTGGAGATTATCTAGAATTTCCTTTTGAGGAAAGCAACCTGGTTAATTTTAGCCTCATACATATTTTACATATGTGGCTGGTTCTTACGGATTAGATCTAGAATTGCCATAATTGTCCCAGGAGGAAGGATCATGACTATCAGTTCACATCTTTATACTTTCTCTTCTTAAATTTTACCTCCTGGTAAATAAAACTCTTACTTTCTATTCAACTTTTTCATAAAAATAGAGTTTTTGACCTAATGAAGTGACTATGATGCCGTCTTTCTTCTATGAAAGGAATGCCAGTGATCTGCTGTCAGCAAGATGTACGCTTCTGAGTTCGTCAAGGAGCGATGGCCAACTTGTTGTCATTTATGGTGTCCTTTCCTCTTCTCCCCACCTCCTTGGCTACCTCACAACGAGTCACTCACTGCCTAAATAATTCTTAAATCATTCTTCTCTCCCCATGTGTACTTTCACTTTCTTATTCAATACCACTGCAATAGCCTTGTTAGCTAGTCTCATAGTAAAATGTTTCTAGTATGTCTCTCCGCCAAGCCATTCTCTATGTCACCGTCAGAATCCTGTCTGTAAGTGCAAAGGAATCCTTTTGTTTAGCTTGCCTGCTTAAGGTTCTTTAATACCTACAATTTTTTTTGCAGTAGCTAAGGCTATGAGTGCCAGTGTAGCAGTGTACGATGGTGGAAAGAGGCAGAATTTGGCTCCAGAGGCAGAACTGAATTTGAATCCAGGTTCCACCACAACTTACTCAACGTTCTTGACTTCATTTTTCTTCTATCTTACTTGGGAGAAATACCTGTCTTAAAGACCAGTTTTAGTATATATAGCCATCTATATAAGGACTGGCCCGATCCCTGTCATGTCATGGATTCTCAGGGTAGGTAGCTCTTTTCCTTCTTCATTGGCACATATAGAAAATAAACCTATGATCACATCATTATAAACCATCCAGGCTTTCTTAACCAGGACTCCTCACTTGCACCACAGAATTCACAAACTTATTCAAGTGACTGTTTCTCAGTTCTTGCAACAATGGTATATATCTTGCATTCTAGATACATTGGAGAGAAGTTAACTCATTACAAACAGTGGATGTCTTAGGGCATTGGAGTTTAATTTTCTAGTAGAACCCTGGTTGAAAAAAGCTGAGGGGTTACCTGGCTACCAGGTGCTCTGAGCAAACATTCTAAACGAAGTGATCATTTCAGCTAAGTACTGAGGAGCACCCAGCCACTTCACCAGACGACAGAGTTTGTACTCCATGTAGGTACCTATTGGTACCATTCCACAAGTTTACTACCGTTTCTTAGATTGTATTCTAGTGAGGCTCTTTGCTAAAATGTAGGAAGTAACAAATCAGTTTCTCTGTTTCCTTACTTGAATTTCAACAAGATTATAAATATAGCCCAAGAGCAACTAACTATACACCTGGTGAAGTTAATTGAGCCACGTTCACCAACTATAAAATCAAATTATACTTTAAATCCATTGACTCAAAAATATGTTTTGAGATTATAGTATGCATGCTGCTATCAAGAGAGCTACGCTCATCGTATAAAATCAGTGAGAAATTAAAGAAGGGTAAAAAGTGTCTTAAGATACTGATGAGAAGATTACACGTGAATTCAGAAAGGGGAACAAATTAGAGAGCTCCTTTGGGAACAGCTGTACATTCAACCAAATGCAGAGAAAAAGTTGCCCTTCTTATGTGGAAAAGTGAAAAAAATAATAAATACTGGAGGTGATAAGTTCTGCAATCAGACTTTGAGTGCTAAAATTGGTTTGTCATAGGACCAAAGTTTCACAATTCAAATAACTATAGGAGAATTTTTAAAAGTCATCCTAAACTGAAACTCTGTACCCATTAAACAATAAATCCCCATTCCCCAGACTCCCAGCCTCTGGTAACTACTATTCTGTTTTCTATTACTATGAATTTGACTATTCTAGTTCCCTCACATAAGTGAAATCATAATACTTGTCCTTTCGTGTCTGGCTCATTTCACTCGGTGTACGGTCTTCAGAGTGTATCCGTGTTGTAGCATGTATCACAATCTCATTCCTTTTTAAGGCTAAATAATATTCCACTGTATGTTTATGCCACATTTTATTTATCCATTCACTCATCAATGGACGTTTGGGATTTTTCCATCTTTAAGCTATGCTGCTATGCTGCTTTGAATACATATGTACAAATGTCTGAGTCCTGCATTCACTTCTTTTGGGTGTATACCCAGAAATAGAATTGCTACATCATATGGTAGTTCCATGTTTCATTCTTTGAAGGACTGCCATGCTGTTTTCCACAGGAACTGCACTATTTTATATTTCCACCAGCAAAGCACAAGGGTTCCCTTTTATCAACATCCTTGCCAATACTTGCTGTCTCTTGTGTGTTTTTTTGATAGTTGCCATCCTGACAGGTGTGAGGTGATATCTTTGTGGTTTTGATTTGCATTTCTCTGACGGTTAATGACATGGAGCATTTCTTCACATACCTGTCGGCAGGCATATGAAATTCTGTAATGCCACTTTGCTGTTTTCCTTCCTGCTTGCGGTGCTCCTCCTTAGCTTCCTTCTGGATTTCCCTTATTATTCTGTCTGCTGGTTCAGTATTACTGTTCTCTAAAATAGCATTCCTGGCCCATTGCTTCAGCCACTTCCGCGTATAATGAGAGGTCTTCCAAATCTCTCCCACATCCCGAGCCTATATATCCAGTAGCCGTGTGAACGTATCTAACTAGAATACTCCCATCAGCCTTTCCTGATTAGCTTTCTTGTCCTAGCCTCAACCCCATAGCCATTTTCTTCATTCAGATTCTTATTATTATTCACCAGTACCGTTACAGTTAATTCCTCAGTGCAAAACAGAAATATGAACCATTTTGAGACATAATTACATGTATGTCCTTTTCTTCCACTACAATGTGGTCACACTGAAAACAGGACTGAGTTCTCCCTTCCACCAGCCATACACATACACGCTTTAAATATTTTCCCCAAAACTTGATAGTGTCCAGCTCATAGTAGAAAACCAGCACATGTTTATGGAATTAATAATAAATAATAACAGAAATTAAAAGTTAACCCATTAAATTGACTTCCCCAAAGGCAATGACAGTTTCTTATTTATCATTTTCTGAGTGTCTGGCATGAGAATAACGGTTAATAAATGTTTGCTGAATTTGTTGACTCACTTTTCCCATCAATAGTGCTACTCACAGGGCTTCAAAGCCTTAGATGGTTTTTCTGGAAGATGTGTAAGATGGCTTAGAGATACGAATGAGCAGTGTCGGCTCTTGCTGCACAGTCCAGGTGAGAAGTAACTGGACCCTGAATAGCAAGGTGAATGGGAGCGATAGTGCAGAATGTAAACCGAACGTGGTGACAGACCAGAAATGGGAGTTAGAAAGAAGGAGGAGGCAAGGCTAACAGACGTCTTAGACTCCTCATCATCGCTAGTCTTATTTTTAAAAGCGGAACTAAAGCAGGTAAATAATAACTCTCATATGTCCCTATTACTTAAGATCAAAGAAACAAGTATAAAGTGAAAACATATTATTTTATTTTTGTATAGTTCCCCCTTGGTTCCCTCCTTTTTTTCCTTTCCCATACCTAGCCAGCTTCCATCCATCCTTGCAATTCAGCCCCGGCGTTGGGTTTTTCCCAAGGAGCATTTCATGATCTCACTTGAAGCAGGGTACCCCTGCTGTGCCCCCCCTGGTCTTGTCTTCTTCATGGCATGCTGAATGTGCCTTTACAGTTCTGCAGCTCCCGTTAAACCCTGAGCTCCTTGAGGGCACAACTGGGTCTTTTCCCTCTTTCCAATGCCTGGCACAGGCTCCGTGACATACCTGTTTTTTAATAAAAATGCTAGAGTTTAACCAAGTTAAAATCTAAATACATATCTATGCAAATAGCCTTCTTTGTTATTTGCGAATAATGGAAGCCTAAATGGGAATGAAATTGTGGCTGGATTTCATTAATTTTACGTTCCTATTTTGGAAGTTTTAGAAACATCAGCTCTTTATTGCAAGTGGTCCTCTAACTGACCTGAAAAACAAGAATTCATTTTCCTAGAGCTGGTCTGAAAAGTTATGTCATGAAGAGAACTAAGTGCAAGTTGCCCCATGGCATGATAGTCTGGACTGCGGAAGTAGAGAACTGTAAGACAATTTGATTTTCTTTGAGGGTGGGGAAGACAATTGCCTGTGCATACATTTCTTTTTATATTCTGAGTTCTTTTTGTTGCCTGTGAGAGCTGAGAAAATTGCACTTTGAGAATTGGGCTACAGAGTGCTGTGTAAAGGGGCACCGTATGAGGGGAGAGCATGTAATTGCAAAACAAATTTCTGACTTACTGAGAGAGATAGTTTCCCAAAGAACTTTTTAAAAATTCCCTTTAAAAAAGAAAAGGAGAAAGTATTTGAAGTATTTATTCTTGGCTTTCAGACAACAGGGTGTTTGTTCCATTTTACCGTTGTTTTTGGTACCTGAGGATGTAGCTTTGATTTCTTAGGTTTTTAATGGAAGATTAAAGTAAAGCACCTGCACCTGTTCCTCTTTAATTACTTTTTTTATGTGATTGACAAGGTATTTTACACAAGCTATTAATTCTCTGTGACCGTAAAAGAGCAATTTAATCTTATCTTTAATTTTCTAGGAATAAAGTATAATCCAGAAAAAAGACTTGGTGACCTGAGTCTAAAGTTCAGGGTTGGGTGGAGAATGGTAGAAAATGGAGTTGCACATCATGGATATCCTCTTAGGATCACATAGGGGTGATCACACCATTTTTTGGCATGAAGTTTTAGACTTATGTTTTAGATTAATGGAGTCATTCTATTGGGTCATTTTGTTAAGCTATTCTAAATAGGCAGTGTGGAAGATGAAAGGAAAACCAGTCATGGAAGTCACCCAGGATGATGGTAAGACCTGGAGAGAAAGATATGCCAAGTGTAGAAGTTTTCATGAATGTAGGAGACTGAACAAAGTATCGGTAGACGGCATGAGGGGCAGATGAAGGCGTTTAGTCTCGCGAAGTATTGGTGAGCCAGCTCAATTCGGACCTCGCCCCAACTCTGTGTTAGGTGGGATATAGAAAGAATAAGCATCTTCACTTGAGAGGAGTACAGAGCAGACAGTGTCTTTGTGGGGGAACCAGGTTTCAATTAAGTAAGGATATAGGGAAGCATTAAATTAAAAGGTTGTTACCACAGAACAGGGTCTAAAAAATTATACATCAGTATTTTTCAAAGTCTTTTGCTGTGCCTCCTACTGTACTATTTTTCCTTCTCCTGTACCTCCTTTTTGAGATTTATTCACCAAAGAAATATCTATTGAGTGTCTATTATTTGCCAAAGATGGTGCTGGGTATCAAGGTATCCATAACTGGTGAGTACATAAATTCTTGAAATACGGACAGGATATGTTGTAAGCATGTTAGGTACATATTAGACTTGTGTGGAATATTTGGAAACAGGTGAGTATCTTGGGCTTTTTAGGGCAGTTTTAGAGCCTTTACAAGTAGAACTTAGCCTGTTCATTGAATTAAAGAAGAAAATTGATCCAAATAGCAATCTATTCCATAGGTGTCAAAAATTCCCTGTCACACTTTGCCATTATAATAGAACATAAAAGCGTGATGAGATCCCCACAATGGTGAGGGAGTTCTCAACTTCCAGATTACTCTGCTTGGGGACCTAAGATAACACATCCATATTCACCTTTTTGTTTAGTGGTTATTTGTTCACTTATTTTTACCAAATGACTCAGCATTGTATTGCATGCTAGGAATGTAACAGAAAGCAAGATAGATGGGGTCCTTGGTCTCATAGAGTTTATATTCTACGTAAATGGTAATACTTAAAACGTACTTTGTGCCAGGCGCTGTGCTAGGTACTTACATATATCTCCTGTAACCTTCTGACAACCTAGCTCGGTACAGGATAATGTCCAGTTTTGTAAATGAGGAAATCGAGACCCAGTAAGGCTGGAATTAGCCTACCTTTAGCTTTCCCAGTGGAATGCACTTGAAGCGCATGCAAGACACCATGCCACCTCGCTGTCTTCCCACATGTGCTGAAGGCTACTGTGTCAGGCAGAGGATTGTATTAGGTGTAAACATGGGAGTAGAAAAGACGTGAAGACCAATTTTTGGGGAACTAACAGTTTATTGTACAAGATTAACACTAAAACTAAAACAGAAAAATGAGGAAAGAAAAAGAGTAATTTACGTTTAAAAAATCAAAATAGCTAATAAACACCTGAAAAACAATTTCACTTGCAAACAAAAAATGGTAATTAAACTAATAAGATACCATTGTCACTTATCAAAGTTTTTTTTTTTTTTAAAGATTTTATTTATTTATTTGACAGAGATAGAGACAGCCAGCGAGAGAGGGAACACAAGCAGGGGGAGTGGGAGAGGAAGAAGCAGGCTCATAGCAGAGGAGCCTGACGGGGCTCGATCCCATAACGCCGGGATCACGCCCTGAGCCGAAGGCAGACACTTAACCGCTGTGCCACCCAGGCCCCCCTCAAAGTTATTTTTAATGGTAATTTTCAATGTATGGGTGAAGTGGTCTTTCAAGTACTGCTATTAGAAGCGTATTTCTTTGAACATCCATACTGGAAAACAGGTAGTATTTATCAAGAGCTTTATAATGTTTATCTCCTTTAACCAGGTAATTACATTTCTAGCGGTCTGTCCTAAATAAATAGCTAGAAACTCAGATCACTTTATTTTTTAAAATGTTTGTCACACGTTGTTTGTATTAGGGAAAGTTTGAAAATAAATTAAGGCCAACCTAGATGACATAATGTTATACGACCATTAAAAAGTGTTATTTTGTAGTTTATTTAATGATATAGAAAATGTTTTCAATAAATATTAAATTTGAGAAAACAATGTAAAACTATAATAATTCTGTAAAAGACGGTAGGTCTATGGGTACATAAATAAATACATTAATTTGGAATACATTAATAAACTGGAAAGAAAAAAATATTGAGAGGTTATTTCTAGGTAGTTCTGTATAGGTAGTGTATTTTTAACCTCATATATTTGCCAAATTCTTTAAAGTGAGATTTTATTACATTTATGATTTTTTATAAAGAAAAATAATTTCTTTTCTGGTTTTTACCTTTTTTGTTTGACTCCTACATCTGAAATAGAAATTGAGGTAGGATACAAGTTGTCAAGAGGTATTTCCAACCCAGTTTTCAGGAGTGTTCTTGAAGAACTGAAAACACACCTCCTAATTAAGTGATCATATAAAAGCAAGAAGCATATTATTTCTCTGCTTCATTTTATATTTTAAGGTTAATATGGAACATTATCAAATGTATAGAATTTATAAGTTCTAGATGTATTTCAGCCATTCTGTTTGAGAACACAGATACAACAGTAGTACTTATTTCTTTACAGGTTTTACAACTGCGTACAACATGCTTTGGAAAAAGAAACTATTACTAACTTACATCCCAAAGAGAAAATCAAAGACAAAAATAATTCATCATATACTCGTAAGAAGAAAAGAAACCCAGAAGAAGCACATGGCAAATGTATTACTGAAGAAAATGATAAAGAATGTGAAAATGATGATGACCCAGGAATCAGTGTTAGTATCTTCCCTGAAGATTACTAAGATTCTGTCTTGGTAGAATAATGTTTCTAATAGATATCACAAAGCTGCTCTTTAAAAGAGTGTTTTAGTTTCTTGAGTGTATGAGCCATTCAGAAAAGCAAGATTTATTCTTTCTCTATATTTTAGAGAAGTCCTTAGCTTTTTAAAATAGCTGTGTATAATATTTGCTCATTAAATACCATCTGTTTTAGTCACATAGAGATTCATTGCAAAAATAAAATAGACTTTTTAATGCCTCTCTTTTTTGAGTTTCAATTTCTGCTCTGCAAAACAATTATAATATTCTTTCAAGAGAACCTTAACATTGGGAATGTTTGAGTAAAAATCATCCCAACATTTTACTTTTTTTTTTACTTTGAAATCTCCAGCCTTTATAAGGGGATGAGTTTGTTTCTTGTCGCCGTGGAGTCCAGTAATAAGCCCTTCCCTTTCTTTTGACTTTGTGGAGAAAACAACTGCTACGCTTTTTATTCAGGATAAAATACCTGAACCCTCTTTTCTCATTATTTCTCACAAACCAGAGCTTGCCATGGCATGGTCTCTGCCACACAGGTGGGCCTGGTTTTTCACTAAACCTGGTCAGAAATGATAACTTAAGACCTAGGAATGTTTATAGAATCTTTATATACTATTTTGGAAAGTTTCAAGGAATCAAAAGACTTGGGTCTGAGTTCTGACTGCTGCACAGAAATTGGGGAGGTCCTTGAATAAATCATTGTTTCCAAGGCTTTCCAATTCCTCTTCTGCATAATAGTTCTGACACCTGCTGTGTTTACATGACAGGAGTGCTGACAGCATCATGTTAAATAAAAATGAGAAAGTTATTAATAGACTTTTGCATATGTGTTCCTATTTATTTCTCATTTGTTTTCATTATAAAATGATGCTTTCATACTGTATTTTCAGAAAGTATCAAATCATATAAGTTATATACTTAAAGAGAAATTATTAGTCCTAGAACTAATAAATGCTAGGATAAAATTACCAGAATGTCAAGAAAAAATTTTTACAAGATTGTAAACATTGAGTTGTGATTATGGCATTTCCTAATATTTTTATAATTTGTCTAAGTTTTATTGTAAATTATGTTTAGATTTGCATCCCAGATGCTTGCCTTCTGACATATCATTTTGCACTCTCATTTTAAAAACAGATGGACTTCAAAAACATCTATTATCCTCTAAATAAATTCATCAGGGATGATGTCCAAGGAGTTTTAAAGTTCTTGAGATTTTTCTTCACTCCCTTTTTCTATCATATCTCCAAACTTCTCTCTTTTAGGCCTTTATAATGAGATTCTAATACTTACTTTTCTAATTTCTTTTAGCATCCCCACAACATTTAGGAAGTCTTCCAACACAGCCTTCTCCTTCATTATTCCAGAAAGAAGCTCTTTTGAGTCCTCAATCCCCTTGCCACCAGCAGCATTTGGTGCTGTTAATCACCTTGCACCTAAGAGCATCCCAAATGCTTTCTTCTAAATTGCCCTGATTATGGCGAATCCTTCTCAAATCTTTTTCTCTCGAAACTTTTAACCCTTTTCAATATTCATTGTACCTTAGAATCATCTTTAGAACTTTGGAAAACTACAGAAAGGATCTGAGACTCCAGGGAGGGACAGTAAGCATGTGTATTTTTTTTTTTTTAAAGCTACCAAATTGTTCTCTAATTGTAAACCAAAGGGCAAAAACATGTAGGCATTCCCATGTTTCTGTCTTTGGTTTTCTTGGCATTTCTCTCTTCATCCCAGCCGTCTCATCCATTCCAGCAGCTCTGACCTCTGAGACAATAACTCCTGACTCCTGCCCCTACCTGCCTGTCTGCTAAGCTCCAGCCAGCTGCAGGGCTTCTCCAGTACAGCTGTTAATTTCTAAGGTCTCTTGTTACACCGTTTCCTGGTTCCTCCGCTGGAGAGAGAAGGCTTTTACCGGGACCTCTTTTTTTTTTCTTGGTCTGAGCCCACTGACATTTCTGGGTTCCACTTTTCCAGTTCCCAGTCCAAGATATGTGAGGTAAGAAGAAACCCCAGAGAACTTACCACTGTGTTGTTCTTTAGGTCCTGAGATGCCTAGCCGGTCCACCTTCCCCTCTTCACCTTTCAGTCTTCTTATGTTTGCTTTATTTATAATGCCCAAAGTTTTTAGTTGCACTTAGTGGAAGGAATGGGAAAAAGCATATCTACTCCATCTTCCAGAATCCGAAGTCTAATGTAATTTTTAAAATTATTGGTAACATCACATTGTCGGAATATTGTTGACACCTTTGGAACCTATCCCAATAGCCACGGTTCCCTTTATTTGGGGCCGTGCCTCATCTTCCAGCTCCTCTGCTGTGCTGCTCCTGCTTTAGGCTTCTTGAGCCTCTCCACTCTAAGCGAAAGAAAAGCCTGGAAGTCAACAGACTTGTTTCCTACCCACCTCCCACCCTGTTGCCACATACACATCCACTGTCTTGTAGCCAATAATGACAAGTGCAGAGCTTCAAAGGCAACTCTGTTGCCCAGTCATTGGATAAACTTGGATATGCAATTGCCATTTAAGCTCCCAGCAGTGTCAGGCTGAGGCTGGGACTTCACCTGAATCCTATCATGTTTTTCCCATTTCCTTACCCGTTTCTCCTGGGAGCGCCTGCTTAATACATCCCTTGCACTAGAAAGGTGTCTTCTATAAGAACCTAACCTAAGACAGGTATTGAGACTACTTCAGATCTATTTTTTTCTAAGTGATGACATACATTTAGTATAAAGAGTTGATGTTTTACGATGTTAGACATTATATCATTGGTAGTGATTAAAACTTATGATGTAAACATGACACAAATAAACATGATGTTAAGTACATAGTTTTAAAACTTATTTTGGGGGAGTAGCTGACCAACAGTTTTTGAAGATCACTTCTTTTTAAAAAAATTGTTTTATTTATTTGAGAGAGAGAGAGAGAAAGTGAGCAGGAGGAAGGGGAGGGGCGGAGGGAGAGGAAAGAACCTTAAGCAGACTCTGTGCTCAGCAGGGCAGGGCTGGATCTCACCACCCTGAAACTGTGACCTGAGCTGAAACCAGAAGTCAGACGCTTAACCAACTGAGCCACCCACGTGCCCCAAGGATCACTTCTAGAACACAGACTGGAGACAGGAATAATTGATTCTAGGTGAGGGAGAATTAGAAATCGAATTCAGGAGGACACCATTTTGTTTAGGTCCTAAAGGTCAAGAAACAAGTTCACTTGGCTGAAAAAAATCCAAGAAAAATTCTTGAGACAGAAAGAATGTGTAATGTAGTTGAGGCACTAAAGAGCACTGTATATTCAGTGATGGTGAACATTCCAGAAAGGCTGAAATGCAATATTCGGTGTGAAATGAGTCAAGTTGGTTGAAGCCTAATTGGGAAGGGCCTTGCAGTCCACCACGGACACAGACCAGTGCTGCCTAAACATGACTATGTGTCTGAAACGCCCAGCCTAGCAGTGGCTTTGTGGGGCTGCTTTTTAGAACACGGACTCCCAGACTTTACTTGAGACCTTTCAAACCAGAACCATCAATCTGGAGTCCAGGAATCTGTTTTTTAAACCCATGTAAGTGATGGTGATAAAATCAGCCCAACACTTTCAGAATCCACTGGTAACAGACTTAATCCTAAAGGTATTGGAGAGAAATTAAAGATTTTTTTTAAATGGAAAAAAGTAACCTGATCAGATGTTGCAATGTACCTATGTCACAGATTTTATGTGTATACATTGTAGGAGGGTAAGCAGGAGGTTCTAATGTATTAATTAAGTCCCCATCCTTATCCTTAGGTGTAAAGCCAGGAAGAATGACAGTATGTTCAGCTGTGCCTTTGAACTCTGTTCAACTCCAGGAGGGGGCATTCCCCACAGATGACACTATTAATAGCACCCCTTAAAGGTGTGCAGTGCACATTCTTATCTACTAACATATATAGCAGTCCTGCCAAAGGGGAATTTGGACAGGAAAGAAGTCTTATAGTCTCAGAATGTCTGGAACATTTCTTCTAATTTAATGAATAAAATGTGGAACTACCTGCCAGCAGGTAGATGAAAAGAGAAGAGAAACAATTAAAAAATAAGCCCTAAAATAAGATCTGTAGGAAAAAGGGGGGTGCGGGGGGAGAAACGGGAAGAGGGATCTTGCGGTAGAATGACTCTGCATTCTGTTGTTAAAAAATATCTCTAAAGAACTCATAATCCATTGGTTTTCATAATCCTTCACTCATTTAAACTGAGCCCATAGGGACTTTGTATCCAAAAATTTTATAAACTGAGTTGATATCTAGAATCAGGAAGAGAGCAGCTGCCTCCTAATCCCTTTATCGAAGGTAACAGAACTATCCTGGACCTCTTAGATTAGTAGAGAGAGTTCAGGTGCTGCCCATAAGCCCAAAAGGACATTGAATCCCACTCACTCCTTAACATAGTATATTATTTTATATTCAATTCACATGCCCGATTAAGAATATTAATAACTGCAGCTGGGAAATTAGTAATAATTTAATATGCAAGATAACCTATTGAGAATTACCTTATGGTTTGTCTTCATTGTTATTGATCCAACCAAAACAAAGGGAATTCTTTCTTGTCCCCCAGGGTGGAGGCGGGCATTTAATTCTAAGGCCTGGATTCATTTCTCCTCATCCTCTACAAGTTAACCAACCTTTTGTTCTAAAAGAGAGAGAGAGAAAAAAAAAAAGATTGTTAAGTTTACTGAGAAATAGGAAGGGAAATTTAAAAACATGCTTTTGTTTTTAATATTCTGGGCCAGAGGTCATAAGCTAGTGATGCAAGTATGGCCAAACAAATGTGTTTTGGCCTACAAAGAATATATTTTTTCCTCATTGAGCCAATATTTTAAAATATGATGAGGTTTTTAAAGTACATCTCTAGTTTTTCTTTAAAAATTGGAAGATCTGTCTCTACTGGGCCAGTGACAACACCTAGCAGAAGCAAAGGCTGGCTGCCCAAGGCTTTCTGCTCACCGCAGTTGCAGCGCCCCCTGCTGGCTCCCTTACTCACCGGCTGCAATCTTTCCCACTGGTGCTTGTCCCTGTGGGCACCAGCATTGGTAACCCCTGGTTAGAACTTCAGGGAGAATTAACCTGCATAATGATGTTAGTTATGATATTACACAATAAACAAGAGATCGGAGCAGGACTGGCTACATAATTTGCAGAAGACAGTGCAAAAATGAAAAGGGAATGAGAAAATCTTGTTGAAAAATATTCAGTGACAAAATGGCAACAACAGAGCATAAAGTCAAGCGCAGGATACTTCCAAGCATGGGGTCCCATGCAGTTGCACAGGTTGGACACCCATGAGGCTGCTCTGGATCGAGGCTTGGTGTTTCTGGAGTTGAAGAGGGCAATGAGTGTCAGGGTGTTTATCCAGCCTCCCCCCATTAGGAAAGGGGCAGAATGCTACAGATTGTGGGATGGGCCTGCTGGAGGTGTCAGCTTTCACACAACACCCTTGAGGTGGTGGGACCATGGGTAGCCATTTGGGAGCATACCAGGACTGAATACTCATCACTGATGTTTTGAAAGGCAAGGCAAAGGGCTCAGTGGCTAAACTCAGATCAAGTGAAATGGAGCCTTTTCCAGAGCCACCTGATTCAAAGGCAAAGGTGGTGAGGAGCGCCATGTTCTGAAAATAAAGGCTTTCCCCATTTTGACAGGAGTTGTGGAAACTCATGGGTGAGGTGCTGAAGAACCTTGAGAACTGGCTGCTGTCATGCTTCTGTGAATACCACCCCCCCAACTGCTTGAGTCTGGTTGGGGGAGGGGGAGTAAATCTAACACTGCCGTTTAGGGTGTGTAATAAGGAACAGCAATTTGGTTAGGATTTTTGGCCTTTAAAAATGGGCTCTGACCCTCAAGCCTCTCTTTTCCCTACTCTACCATGCTGCTCTCAACATGCAGGTTTCTCTTAGTGCAAAAAACTATAATACCCACAAATACTTATGTTCTTAAACTCAACCATTTAATGTACTGGGTTTTTATGCATTTGGTTCTTGCTGAGAATTTATCTCTCAGCCTTTTTTCTTCTTGCCTTTAAAACAGTTTGGTTTAAACTTTAATTTTAGGGGCGCCTGGGTGGCACAGCGGTTAAGCGTCTGCCTTCGGCTCAGGGCGTGATCCCGGTGTTATGGGATCGAGCCCCACGTCAGGCTCCTCCGCTATGCGCCTGCTTCTTCCTCTCCCACTCCCCCTGCTTGTGTTCCCTCTCTCGCTGGCTGTCTCTATCTCTGTCAAATAAATAAATAAAATCTTTAAAAAAACAAACAAACAAAAAAAAAAAACCAAACTTTAATTTTAACTCTGCACGTGTACTTATTTATTTTAATAATTATTTTTAGTCAATTTATTTTAATAAATTTTATTTCTTTGGAGCAGTTTTAGGTTTACAGAAAAACCAAGAAGAAAGTACAGGGGTGCCTGGGTGGCAGTTAAGGGACCGACTCTTGGTTTCATCATCTTGGTTGATGATCTCAGGGCTGTGAGATTGAGCCCCTGGTCAGGCTCTGCACTCAGTGTGGATTCTGCTTAGATATTCTCTTCCTCTGCCCCTTCCTCCCTCATGCTTGCATACACGCACGCTCTCTCTCTCTCTCAAATAAATAAATCTTTAAAAATTAAAAAAGAAGAAAGTATGGAGAGTTCCCATACACTCCCCTCACCCCTGGCCACCCCACTTCAGTTTCCCATTTATAAAATCTCACATTTGGGTGGTGCTTTTATTACAAGTGATGTGCCAATACTGATGTGGTATTATTAACTAGACTCCATAGTTCATGCCGCTCCTCATTGCTAGTCTCTCCTTTTGAAACTATGAGTCATATACTGGGCCTACTTTATCTATCTATTCTCCATGTCTTTCCGTCCACCCCTCCCCTCCGTCTCCTTAGGTTTATGCACTTTATTCTATGTCATTTATTCAGATTATCTGCCCGCAAACTCATTCTCATTTCAGCTCTGTCTGATCTGTCTAGCTGGCCTGCTGAGTTTTACATTTCAAAGACTGTATTTTATTTCTAGAAATTCTGTTTGGTTCATTCTCAAGTCAGTGGCATATTATTCAAAGGTTCCAAAAGTTTATTTCCTTTTCCATACACCCTTTCCCAGATATTTCTGTCAAATGTATTAACACAAACTTTTCATACATTCGTATATCATAGAAATGACCTGTTTTCTTTAGCTATGCCAATGATGATTAAAAAGAAACTCCTTCTTCTAAATATAAGTCTTGCAAGAGGAAAGTGAAATCCTTCTCAATGACCAATTGTTTACCTGCCCTTCATATGTGTATCCAACAACTGCACAACAGTTACTTGACAACTATGTAAGGAGTGCCTAACTATGTGTCAGTCAATAGAGACAAGACAAAGCCGCTACCTGGCAGAGCTTTCCACCTCATAACATTATTAAAGACTTTGTATTGTGGATACCTTCACACGGCTGCCTACGCTCTTCTGTGCTCCTTAGTTCTACTCATCAATCCAAGCCCAGTTCAAACACGGCCTCTTCCCAGAAGTTTCCTGATAGCCCATTTCAGAATTAACTTCTTCCATCTCTGCTTTCCCATAGCACTTTCTGATGGTTATACTTACATAGCACTTTGTTTATAACTCTAGAATCAAAGATATTAAGGAGTAGCTTGATACTTGTTAATTGCACACACATACATCCACCAGCATCACCCTATTAAACTTTGACGACTTGAGGAAGAAAGGTGTATTTCTATCATTTTTCTCTCTCCGATGCCTTGCCTATTGTTGGTTTCTTTTTTTTTTTTTTAAGATTTTATTTATTTATTTGACAGAGACAGCCAGTGAGAGAGGGAACACAAGCAGGGGGAGTGGGAGAGGAAGAAGCAGGCTCCCAGAGGAAGAGCCTGATGTGGGGCTCGATCCCAGAATGCTGGGATCATCCCCTGAGCCGAAGGCAGACACTTAATGACTGCGCCACCCAGGCACCCCTATTGTTGGTTTCTCGCAAGCACTTTCCTTTTTTTTTTTTTTAAGATTTTATTTGAACAAGATTTATTGAATCTTATTGAATAAGAATTGTAGATTATATACTTGGGTTATATAAATTTCAGATTTCCTGATTTTTCTATTTATGTTGATATTATATGAGACTGTCCTTGTTCTAAGGAAATATGCATTGAAGTATTTAAGGATAATAAAGCATGGATTATTATCCACAATAAAGGATAATAAATACCCTAAAAGTATTTAAGGATAAATAAAGCATTTAAGGATAATAAATACCATGCTTTATTGAAGATAAATAATATTATCTTCACCTAACCTTTGAATAGTTCAGAAAAACTTTATATTTATTCAAATTTCATCAATTGTCTCAATGATATGCTTTTTAGTAATTTGTTTTTCTGACCCAGGATCCAACTCAAGAACTTAAATTACATTTAGTTTCTATATTTCTTTAGACTCTTTTAATCATTAATAATCAGTTATCAAGTCTTTATCCTTCATAACATTCACATGTTTGAGAAATACATGAAGAGGGTTTTTAAAAATAGCTATCAGCTTATATTTTTCTCATATTTATTCACAATTAGATTCAGGTTATGCATTTTTGGCAAGAAAACTACACAATGAGGAGTTCTTGTCAGTGTATAATTTTAGGAGGCCTGTGACTTCAGGTTCTCTTATTGGTGACATTAACTCTATCATTTGGTTAATGTGGTATCTACCAAGTTTCTCCGTTCTTAAGGTAATATTTTTTCCTTTTATAGTTAATTAGAAATTTGTAGGATGCTATACTTTAAGAGTGTGTGAACAACCTGTTCATCAAACTTTCACACGTAGTTTTAGCATAATTCTTGTTTGAATCAGTTATCACCATGATGATGGCAAAAGGGTAATTTGCCATTCCTTTATTCCTTCTACATTTACTAGCTGATATTCTTCTTCAGGAGAAAGTTTCCCCTTCACTGTGTGTTCATGATCTCTCTCTCTCTCTGATCGATATGGATTCAAATATTTTTATTTTAGTCAATGGATTACAATCTGTTGCTATCATTCTTTATTGTCCCAGATGTGAACAATGGGAGTCACTTCAAGTTGGCTCCGGGGCTCTTTTCACATGTTTCCATCAGGTTTTAAGTATTTCCTTATTATTTTTCACAAGAAGATGTTCCAGGTTCATTGTATGCTGCCCCCAGCCATAGAATCAGCTGAAAAGCCCCAGTTCCTTGACATTTAGAAATTACGTTCTGAACACTAGGTGTGCTCATGGCAGCAAGTTTAAAAAAAAAAAAAAAAAAGCACACATATAATTATGGAATGATTCATCAGTGTATAATAATCAGTTGGTAAGTGATCATTATTCAAAGGCTGGATCATGTAGTTTACATCATCCATGAGATGTATTGACAGAAATGACATCTCAAACTGTTTATTTCCCTGTAATGTAACGGCAGGAATGTTCACAATACTACACAGAAATGTTGTCTCGTTATATTCATTTAATGAATTCCTTTGTTCCTCAGTTTTTCATGACTTACTATCTGCCTCTACCTATTTTCCAGGGTATAGTAAGCCTTATATAAACTATTTTTAATTCCTCGTGTAAAAAAGCACTGTGCAGAAATCAAGAAATTCTGGCTAATTTCATTTCACTTAACAATTGCCAATAGTTCAAACCTCCTGTTAATCTTGTGGCTAATGTGTACTGATGCTTTGAAATGAGGAAAAAGAGAATTAGTAAGTCCCTTGAACTAGCCAATGTTTTCCACAGCAACAGGCATATTGTCAAATTGTAGTTTAATTCGTTAGTTCTATAAAGGGGAGGGTAAAGAAAGAAAAAGAAACAGACCGCCCAAACACATTGTCTAGCGTTTTTACAAGCAGCCACCAGGTGGCAGAACACTACACACAGTGGACAACAGCCGCTTGAGGCTCCTTTAAAACTGAAATGGGGAGTGTGGGCTTTGGTTTGTTTCCTTTTCTTTATAAAACCAATTCTAGAATATTTTGATGTTTTTATTTTTAAGAAAAAATAACATAAAAATAACTCTGCCACTTATTCTTCTAAAAATGAAATCATGTAATGCCAAATGATATTTGGTATTTTAATAATAAGAGCTATGTTCTCAGAAGTTTCCACCTTTGCTGTTCCGTGTGCCATTAAAATTATGTCTACGGCATAATATGACAGAAATATTGGGAACCAGTTTTACTTCAAATTTTTAGTCTGCTTGAATCTAAAATCTACATGGTTAGAATTGTAAGACCATCTTCATAACTTTAAATATTTTTCACACACACATAAATATATGTGTAAAGAATGGATAATCAACATCACTTGGTACAAATTCAAAAGATGAATCTATATATTTATAGATGACTCTATATAGGCCTCAAAGGAAATTGCCGTGTCTCTCTGTATATTTGTATTAAATCTATAGGTATGCTCGAGAAAGAGCGAGTAATTATAATTGCATTTATTTGGATTATAGATTTCCATGTCAAATTTTTTTCTTAAGTCTTTTTAATGTTACTATTCCTCATGAAGTCCTGTCTATTCTTTATGTTAAATGTAAGTTCAACACTTAGACAGCAATTAGTTACAAAATTTAAATATACAATCACCAAGTCTATAAATAATCCATTGCTATTGGTTTAAAAGAATCATTGTAAAATGGAGGTTCATTGATTCCTGAGGACTTATTCTAGACAACACACTCTAGATCTTGTACAACCGTTTACAAGTTTTTTTGATCCCTTTTGTTTTGAGGGGCTTTTGTGACACTTAATTTTCTCTGTGATTGCATAGGTAAAATGTAAATAGTACACTTTCAATTTAGAATGTAGTGCAGAGGGTTTCGAAATACAGCACAACTGGGTATTTAGGACTATAACTGTGGTTTGGTGGTAAAAAGTAGAAATAAGAGAATCTGAAGGTAAAGCCCAGTAAGAAATAGTGTTCTTAATTCAAAGATAAAGATAATCAAGTGCTGAGAAATCTTCAGCGATTTGTCTCCTTCCTAGTGCTATTGTGTGTTTAGATGTAGTCTCAGCAATGTCTGGTTTAACCTTGTGATCTCTAGTTTACACTTCGTATTTGAAAAAACAAAGGAGAATTTTTCATAAATATTGCATTTGCATTTTCACTTACAAACTTCTGGAGGTACTTGGCATGTGTTCTTCTGTGAACTTACGTTTTTGCTTTCTTGCCTGGATCTCTTTTTTGGATGCTACACTTAACTATTTCCCCAGACTTCTCTATACTCCTCTCTAAGCAAATCAATCCTCTAAGTGGGAAAATACTATTTGAGGGGACACTCTTTCACTCAAGGAGGGAAGAATAGTTCTTTAAAAGGGTTACGTTTTATCAGCCATTTCTATAGTCACTTCTTTTTTTCTGTCTTTCCATATTTTTAAAATTGTAAAGCTGCACATGATACTTTAACTCTTGGTTGGTCGGTCAGCGGACTGCTGCCCTGTTGATGTCGAGCAGCCTAAATATAGAAATGAGCATATAGCTTGCATCAGTTCCAGTATCATGCCTTGTTTCTATGGAAAATACACGATTCAACTTAATTACATAATCTGTCGTTCTCTAAGACAGGGCTTCCAACAGGGCCAAACAATTCTAAAGCGAGTTCGTCTCTTTTTTAAAGAGGGCTAATCAGAAGGGATTTGTGATATTGAAATCACTAAGAGGTAATTATAAATGATTTTGTGCAATTCAGAAATGAAAAATTCCTCCCCAAAGCCCGAAATCTTTGAGTCTACTTTGTTTTAAAATAATGGAAGTTTGTTTCTTCACTTACCTATCATGCTAGTGTTGTGAATGGATTTCTTAAATGCCAAAAATGAAAATATGTTTCTATTAAGAAAGATGAATGGATTCCAAGTGACAATAAGAAATGACATGTAATATACTTCTGGAAGCCGAAATTTTCACAATGATGAAAGACAAGGGAATTTATTCCATGAAAATAATATTAACGATGGGTTTCAACACTGTTATTTTTCATTGTTTCTTTACAATCAGAGAAGAAAAACATTTTCCAGAAAACTTTACATAGTCTGTTGACATGCACATCAAATTTTGCTATTAAAGTAGAAACTAGTAATTACATTTTTAAAAATGACACACTGGTAATTATATATTTTAAATATGAATCCTGATGTTTAATTAGGTCATATGACTGTAATATCAGCTTGCATTAGCAGTAGATTATCAAATCCTAGCAATTCATCCCATGGGGAAATACAAGAAGAAAAGGCTGCTATAATTGTGAGATTTAAATAGAATAAACCATAATGCAGTATAATATTCTTTAAATATTTTAATGTTTACTAATGTTATTGAGTAATGAAGTTTATCATCATGGCATATTCTTTGTAGATAATTACTATGGTAGCAATAAGCACATAGGAAGAAACTTCGTGTTTTTTTTCCTCCACGAAAGCTTTCCAATTAAGCTCAGAGCCGAATTCAAAACATATATTTGAAAATGGTTTTATATATTTTTAATATGCATATGTATGTGGTATTAATTTTTTTCTGAAATTAATTACATTGTGCTTGGATGTTAGGTTTAACAATTTTTATTTTTAACCTATATCGTGAATCTGTATTTTATTAGCTCTTACTTTCACTTTTTTTTCTAATTGTCATTGATAAATAATGCAGTGCAGGTAAAACCCATTTTTAACAGAAGTATCTATCATTTACAATCAATAGTTTCTAAAACGCTTAACCATATGCCTATATTTTATATAATGTTTCGTTTTGCATTTATTACAATAAATTCAGGGTTTTGTTGATTTTTGTTCTAATCCCTGCTTGCTTCTCTAAACCACATTGACTGGTATTACTAGTTTCATTTCTTTGCCACAAACACAAACACAAAATCATAGGAAAGTTTAGTCATTCATTATCGAATCTTAATACAACCCTCTTTCGGTTGTGTTTTTCTTAGGAAAGAGATATCTTTACTATGTACATGTTGCACTTGGGAACTGTGGGAACTGTGTTCCTTAATGTTACATTTTCCCTCCAAAATTTGCTCTTCAAGATAGAAAAATTAACTGTTAAGTGGCTACCACAAAGTTCATTTGTGCAGGTTTAATGAAACAAGTGCTCTTAAATGCTTAGACATTTTAGCATCTCCTTATAATGTGTCTAATGATTTACACAGCTAAAGCAGCTTGAGTACTTTTCCATTTAGCCCATAAAAGCTAGGATTTCCCATATATAGGTAACTTTACTATGAAGGAAGCCTGCCTTGAAATTGTTCCACACATTGTCCTAGATGATGCTAGCAGAATTTTTATTAAAAAATCTTGCCTTTTTTTCTCCTTGTAGGTACATCTGCTCTAATTCGTAGCTATAAACATGCATTTCCTAATGAGAGAAAAGGTCTTTTCTGAATGACAAAAATCTAAAACTGCTTGAGTGGATCTGAGGATAAGATATTCTTCATGGGCAGGAGGAAAGAGATTACCTTTATCGCACACTTTGTGTCTTGGTGTTGACTAAAGCAACACAATTGTTACTATTCCAGGCAGTGACAAAATGTGTGTGCTAAATTACTGTGTGCATAACACTATTTGGTGCTTATGATTCACCCTAAAGAATCTATTTCCTAACACTAGGGGTCATTTTAGCTTGTGTTAATATTCTAAAATATTAGTTTTAATAAAACAAGGTTAGGAATATGACACTTCCTAGAAGAGTGTTATCCTTGAAAAACATTTTCCTGGGCTCAGATCCTTAAGTTTTTCTCCTACTTGGACTGTGAATAGATTCTGTTACTTTATCTAACTTTAAAACTATAAAACAAAAGTATGCTTTGAGTTTCTTATCTAAAGTTCATTTTTGTTAATTTTTCGAAAATATTCAGGCTACATTGAAGGCATGGTGCTTCATCTCATGATTTTGCCTAAGGTCACTACTTTAAATTTTGTCAACTTTTGGGTTTGCTAGTCCTTTTCTTTAAGCTTTGACATTCTGATCCTCCTCAGCCACAGTGAAAGTCATAGTTATTTTTCACTAATTTTCAAGCATCTGTGAAGTACAGCAAATGCATCCATTTGAACAGGGTTTTTCCTTCCCATAACAAAATGAATACTTCCCATTATAATATCTGATTTCCCACTCTTAAAAGTTTTTAAATTCCAAGCTCCTTCCTAAAAATACTTTGCTTTTTGTCTCTAGGACTTAATAATATCAATTCTTTACTTCTTTTTTTAAAAAATCACTTTCAGGTCATGGTGGTGAACATGAGAGATGACAGGAAATTTTTTTTTCAGAGTAGCATTCTATATTTTAGAATGTGCTATAGATTATGTAATATGAATTACGATCCTGTTTATATTGAATGGAGTGGGTAATTGCAAGCTATAAATCATTTCTGGGTATCTGAAAAATTTAGCCTTCTTGCTATAGTTACACACATAAATAAAGATAGTTATATTTGTTTTTCTAAATCCAATTTTTAGATCTGCTTAAAATCTGTTGTGCTTCAAACAGCATAGCATATTATGTTTAACATTTTCAATTTAAAATAAAAATATTTCCTTTGGGATATATTTTCTATCCCTAGTATTTGCTAGACATATGAAAAATATCAAAAGAAAGTTATTTTCCACTGAAAATGAATAAATAATAAAAAATGTTCATTATGCTTACGTTAATTCAAATGACAGGGAGTTCCAGTCTTTCTAACTTAGATTCAGAATTACCGCCTGATTTTCCGGACATGTCAGTTGCCTCGTATATAGTTACAACTGCGGAGACCTACAGTCCACCCACAGAATTCTGTTGGTTGCCCACCTGAAGAGAGAAATGAAAGGACAATACTTTGTGTTTGTTCTGCTACTCATTGTCAATTCTATTGTGGGCAACTGGTCTTAATTTGGGAAATAAAAGAGAATGAAATATATTTTCAATAGGTGACATTTTAATCTTCTCAGACCCAAGGACAAAAGGGTTCTAAACTACAGAGAAGTTTCATTAAAAGGTTCATGGAAAGAGGTGAAACATGCAGAAACAGTGGTATTGCTCACAAAAGCATATTCTCTTACAAAAATCACTGATGTCTATACTAGATGAAGCTAACATGTCCCGTTCCTAAAAAAAAGCCCCACATAACTTAAAGCCATTTGGAAGAATGGATATAATGCAAAAGGTGTGATGGTGGGAGTAAGGATATCCAGGTTTTAATTTAATTTGTCATTTACTAGCCGTGTGACCTTCAGGAAGTTACTACCCTTACCTGGTGTGTGTTTCCTCATTTGAATAATAATTAAGAGGCTGAATAGGATGGTCTCCACTATCTATTCAATATACCCTCTGTCCTAGACTCTTATCAACAAATTTTCTATTGCAGAAAGCAGCATGGTCCTGACCTCTTTCATACAATATTACACTAGATATGTATGATACGTACGCTCAGCTGCTTTGTGAAGAGAATATTATACACACACACATATGTATGTGAGTGTTTTGCTCAGTAGAAAATAATTGCATTAATCTCCAAACTAGTACCTATGCTGTATATATAGCTGTATCTATATATATATACATATATATATTTCATTCTAATGTAGAAATACAAACATAAGAATGTACAAGATGACTCTATATATTACTGTACTCTAGTAACAGAAACCTTGCCTGAACCAAGTCCCCCGACACTGCAATACTAAAAGAAAAACTCAGTGGAGCATTTAACAGTATTATTTTTTTATGAAGTCAAATTCTTCAAAAGGTCAAAATCCCTTCTAAAACGGTGATACTCAAGGCGATTTACTCAAATGTATTTGGGAATCCTGTAGGCAAATGCGTACAGAAGAACTGACACCTCCCCTTCCACCCTTTTTCTTTGGAGACCCATAACTTTGACCATATTAAAATATGTAACGTGGCATAAAATATCACCACTTAAAAAAACTATTTCCAGTATATATTAGTTGCTATCCTAGCATGGAAGCAATGGGACTTGATGTCATGAAAATGGTAGCCCGTAAGAGAAACACGTTACAAAAGCAACTCCTTTCTCACCATCTCCCCTCCCCCTGAAATAATAACAATTTGCTAAATTGTTGGGAAGTTGTTATAATTCCTTTTCCAAATTATTACTCGCCCTTTAGATTAGAAATGAGGCCAGGGTTAGCAATCAGCTATAAATGGTAGGATTTTTCAAGTAAGAAGCACTTGTCTGATTGTGAAGTGGAGGCCATTACTGCCTTGATTGGGCCTTTTTTTTTTTTTTCAGTTCGCTTGATTTGTGGTTGAGAGCGCATATTCACTCCTGTACTGCAAGCAATCAGAGCCTCTCCTCTCTCATTTTTGCTCAGCGATTTAGGGTCCACTACTTTGGCACAGCTGCCACCTTTTAGCCTCCATCATGCAGAATATATACTTTAAAAAAGGTGGGGGGGTGGGGGATGGGAGCAGATAACTCACGTACATTTGGCTTCTTCATGTGCCTATTTTACATTTTCAGCGAAAACTTCTTCACTCAAAATAACCATCATGTTGGAACTTGGACATCTACGCTTCATAAATAAGTTTGGACAGAGACCTGAAGTTTGTGAGAGCGTACTTCTCATTTCTTTATTTATCCCACCAGAAAAAAAAACAGGTGTAGGGGTACAAGCTGACACTAAGGCATTTAGCTTTATTTAGCACTAGCGTCGTCTTTGTTCTCTGGGAAATGATATAGAAACAAGAACTTTCTTCTTTGCCTTTGTTCTGGAAGGCACTTCACAAGTATTTCACCATATTTAAGGTCTATAGGACGATGCTGTTAAAAGCTCTTGAAATTGGAGTCCTGTTTTGTCAGGTTTCAAATTACTTAATACATCCTTTAATTTAAGACAATCTCTTCTTGTTGTCAACAGTCAGGAAACAGTTTTGTCAGGAGTTAAGTTCAGTGCACCTTTCTCCTTGAAACTCATTAGAGGATCCCTGGAAGAAACTGGAGTTTCAAAGTTGGAATTAGCTGATCATCTTGGGAACCTTCCTGGATCCTGTCGGTCATCATTAAATAACAAGCTCACGTAAGAGCACGTGTCCTATCACCCCGTTCTGCTCCTAGTTCCCCAAACCAAATGCCAAGATAACTCCCATAAAATAAATACAAAACTTGCATTTTTCTATATGCACTGACCAAGCTGGGTCTTAATAAACATGTACAATGAGGTGAAGCCCACCAAAATTAAGAACACCATCTGGCAAGTGGTCATTTCCCTCAAGATCTGGGTGAGAACTCATAATAATTTTTTTCATCAGCTTTATTGAGATATAATTTATCAACCATAAAATTCACTCACTTTAATGTACAATTCAATGAATTTTTGTGAATTTATAGAATCTGATTTTAGAATGTTGTCACCATCCTAAAAGGAAACATTGTGTCTGTTTACAATCACCCTCAATTTCACTCCCAGCCCCATGCAACCAATAATCTACTTTTCATCTCTAAATGTTTGACCTTTTTTTGGGCATTTCATAGAGATAGAACTTGTGCTCTTTTATATCGGTCTCTTTCACTGAGATATTTAAGATTTAGAGGTCCATCCATGTTGTAGGGTGTTATCCCTTCTTTGATGAATAGTATTCTATTATGTAGATACACTACATTTTAACTATCCATTCATTTCATGAGAGATAATTGAGCTGTTTTGCCTTTTTGGATGTTGTTATTGATGCTGCTACAAAAGTGTGTACAAGTTTGTATATGGATATATGTTTTCAATTTTTGTGAGTTGGAGTAGAATTACTGAGCCAGATGGTAAATCTATGATTAACTTAAGAAACTGCCAAACTGTTTTGCAAAATCACTGTTATCGGTTTACATTCCCGCCAGCAAGGTATGAGTTCCAACTTCACCACATTCTTGCCAACACTTGTTACTGTCTGTCTTTTTTATTATAGCCATTCTAGTGGGTGAAAAATTGGTCTCACTGTGGTTTTGACTTGTATTTCCCTAATGACTAATGATGATGATGACAGTCTTTTCATGTGCTTATAGCGATTTGCATATCTTTTGGGAGAAATGTCTATTCAAATCCTTTGCCCATTTTTTAATTAGGCTGTTTTCTATTTATCGACCCATGAGAGTTGTTTATGTATTCCGAATACAAATGCTTTATTGGATATATGATTTGCAAATATTTTTTTCCAGTCTGTGGGTTGACTTTTCATTTTCTTGATAGCATCTTTGATGCCCAAAAGTTTTTGATTTTGAGCAAATCTCTTTTGAACTCTCTTTAAAAAAAAAAAATTCTATTTATTTGACAGAGAGAGAGAGCACAAGCAGGGGGAGCGGGAGGCAGAGAAAGAGAGGGAGAAGCTGGCTCTCCCAATGAGCAGGGACCCCAAGAGGGGCTCGATCCCAGAACCCTGGGATCATGACCTGAGCCGAAGGCAGTCACTTAACCAACTGAGCCATGCAGGTGCCCCTCTTTTGAACTCTTAAGGGAGCACAGTGTTCCATCAGTTCTGAATATAATCGCTTAAAGAGTCAGAGGAAAAGGGAAATAAAAGGTTAAAACAAAATCCTTAATTATACTTGGGTCAGTGTAAGGAAAAGAAGACATGGCTTGCTAATCCATTTTATTTTAAAGTAATCTGAAACTTTTCACTTTAAAAGAACAGGTTTGTGTGTGTGTGTTTGTTGTTTTTAAAACCCTTCCTTCTAACTTTATGTGGGTCATTCGAATCTTTTCTTACCTAGGGTCACAGAAATGAAAACTTCAACCCTGCGCAGGTGACAAAGGAGTGGGTTTGAACAACGCACATATAAAGATGAACCTGAAGCCACAGACTCGACTCCTTGTGCTTCTGCCTCTGAGTAAATGAAAGAAGAAAACTCAGGATGCAAGAACATTCAGACAGCAGACCCTGAACTCTGTGCTCTCAGGCTCACTGCATTCCTTTATTTGTGAACTGTCTTCTTCTCAGGTACACCCACAGTGGTGATTAGTGGCCACGGCAGCTTTATAACCCCTGCTAAATGCCAAGTTTCCCAGACAGATTTGGGATGTGGATAAAACTTTTGGCAAGAAATGTATCTGATTAGAAGTTCCTGTGGGAGACAGATAAAAAAGGAAATAAAAGAAACTTGCCTGTGAGGCGTACCCAGAACGTGTTTGTAATACGCATGGCTTATCTTTAGTGTGGCAAAGGTGTACATACCGTGCTTTTAGCAGTGAAAGTGGCAAGCATTTCAGTACTTTTCAGGGCCTACAATTTAAAAGTACCCAGCAGCAAATGCTTTAGAAAATTAAATACTAATCAACTGTTAATAGGTCTGCTTTGCAAGTTCAGATTTTTATCTGGCATTTGTTATGCGTGATAAACAAGATATACTCCAAATGCAGTTTGGTTGCCCTAGATGTGTCACTTTTTCCCCCACCTTTGTACTGGTATGAATTTGGCCATCAATACTCAAAAAGTGCATACACTTGGAGCCCCTGGGTGGCACAGCGGTTAAGCGTCTGCCTTCCGCTCAGGGCGTGATCCCGGCCTTATGGGATCAGGCCCCACATCAGGCTCCTCTGCTATGAGCCTGCTTCTTCCTCTCCCACTGCCCCTGCGTGTGTTCCCTCTCTTGCTGGCTGTCTCTCTCTGTCAAATAAATAAATAAAACCTTTTTTTTTTTTTTTAAAGTGCACACTCTTGCACAAATATTGAGGAGTACCCTTATTTGACTTTATAGTAAACTTTAGAGTGTTTTTTAAACTCAAACTCTGGATACATGCAACTAAGAATTCAGTAACTACCATAGTTACATTTTATCTAATAGATGTAAGAGTTGTTGCAAATATAGGGTTAAAAATCACACAAGGTCAGGCATCTAGGTGGCTCAGTCGGTTGGGTGTCTTGACTCTTTGATTTTGGCTCAGTTTATGATCTCAGGGTCCTGAGATCCTGCCTCTGCTAATAATGTAACTGAGTCTTAGGGACACAGTTAATCCATTTTTGGATTGACCATTTAGCCATTATTAATCCATTTTTGACAGGGTTGCATACTTGTTCAAATCAGTATGCTGAAACCTGAACTGAAGGCTGGTTAAGTCAAAACTACTGATGGTAATCAACCTAGTGGAGTTGAAAGGCAGTGCTAATAAGTAATTAATTAAGGTAGAAAAGATCTATTAAGTATAGGCAAGTTTCACCAGAAATAAAAACAGGTGAGCTGAGAATAAGACATTGTCTAGATAAATGTCAGGTAACTAAAACAGCTCCTAGTAGCTTTTATAAAATGAAAATAGAAAAGGCAGAGCCTCACACAATAAGCTGTGCTCTGGGAAAAAAAAGAATGCCAAACAAAAGGAGAGAAAGACTGTTGATTTCTCCCAAGAACAAATGGAAATGTTAGTAGAACACCTGTGGTTTAGATCAATAGGACTTATACTAAAACAAGGTGAATATTCTTTGAACTCTTAAGTAAATGTATTATATCAACTGAGCAACTTTATATGCAGAAGGAAATAAGCTACTTTCCCTGTCGTGAAAGTTCTGGAAGAAAGGAAATTGATTTGTTATAATTTATCAAAACCTGAGTTCAAGCAGGTCTCATCAATCCATTTTATAGCTTGCATAATATTAACAGTAATCATCCGGGTATCATTGCTTTTTGCTTCCATGTGTTCTGCAAGACCTCAGAGCCCTGCAAAGTCCCCAGTACATGCTTTTGGGAGTCCCCAAAATATACTGTATTTTTATGCATAAACCGAGTGAGGGATCTTGAGATGTTTGCTGTTCTACTGTTCCCATGGGGTGTTAGCACATTCGATGACCTTCACTGCTGCTTCTATTAGGCATCATAGCCTACCAAACATCACTATTTCTCCTTCTCCATCTTTCTAACTTACATCCCTCTCTTCATGGGGATTGTTTGGGCACAAATCTAAGTGCCAAGCACGATAGATACATACGGCACTGAGATTTGCTCCTCTATCCTAGTTGTGGCTCTATTTAATAGTTTCTATGCCTTTGCTTACATTTCTCATCTCTTCATGCAGGTTTTGTACCTTTTCCATGAGATCCTTTAGTATTTGTATAATTGTTTTGTAAAGTTCTGGTGGGATAATTCCAACAGCTGGCTCATTTCTGAGTCTGCTCCTACTGACTGCTTCCTCTCTTAAGCACATTTTCTTGCTTTTGTATCTTGTAAAATTCTATTTTATTCCAGGTATTTTTTTTTACTAAAAGAATAATAGAAAATAAAGTAAATAATATTTTCCTGCCAAAATGCTTGAGTGGGGATGGGGTGCCGAGTGATTCTGAGCTGTGGTCGAGGTAGATCTGGTCTTTTTTGCAGTATTAGTTTGATTCAATTCACAACTGGCTTTAAAAGTTTTCGGGATGGGATTGAGATTTTTCCATCATTAGGAGACAGGCTCTGTGCGCTGTTGAGACTCCTGAAATCTCTTTGTGCCTTACAACAATGCCTTCAGCTTTCCGAACCTACGGGAGCTCTCTCTCTGCCTACAGCAAGGATGTCAGATTTTGGAATTGTTTGGAAGTTTTCTTTGTTCTCTGGTCTTGCTTCAGGATTTATGCACCTGAAATCTCTCTCCTCCCTCTTGCCCTGCTGCCAACTTCAAAGGATAGCTGCTTATACTCTCTGAAGGTCCAGAATGCCTTGGAAAGTTTTCTCTCAGCTCTCTTGCCTCACTCATCAACATCTCACTGAAATTGTAGAATGCCTTGCATGGGTCTCTTCAGTGCTCCTGCCCTATTCCTTGTTCTCCCCTGGCTGCCTGCCTTGCACGCTCCCAGCTCTCCTGCTCTGCCCTCAGGCTTTGGCACACTGCCCCCAGCACTGCCTGAAGACCTCAGAGAAGGGGAGGTGTGCGGATTCTGATTTTGTCTGAGGGTGTGGCTCCATGTAATTCCAACCTGTGATATCTGCCTATTTGTAGCCATTAAAAGTTCTTTAAAAGTTTGTTTTCTCCTTATCCTTATCTCTGGTAAATTCTTCCTCCCTCTACTTTCCAAAAGGCAGGAGACCAGCCATGTGTCTCTTCTCTTCTATGAAGGCATGTCATTTTCTGGAATATGGTTAATTTAGGTTTCTTTGTATTCTCAGCTCCACAGTGGTTTCTAAATCTTACCCAGCTTGTTTCTGGTAATTAGTTAGAGAGCAATGGTTTCTTACAACCTTGTATATCCAAACCAGCGATCTCCCCCCCTTGGTTTTCAGAGAACAAAAAAATGCTTTATTTTCATATTTAATAGGTTTATATAATATTCACTTAAGTTAGGTCATTGCTATAACTACCTAGTTGCCATGATCAGTTTGAAGACGAAACTAAATCTGAGTCAACACAGAAGTTAACTGGTAGAAAGAGAAATGCAGGAGCACTTTCAGCTTCAAGTACTTACGACATGGGCATCTGCAAGTAGGTTTTAAACTGGGTCATGGAGAACTCTCCAACAGCCAAAACAAAACAAAAAGAACAAAGCTGTAACAAATTTGACTCTGTAGAATACTGACATAAAAGTAGTGCTTTAAATAAATGAAAACTCTCCATTAGGAATGCTAATTATGTATAGTTCTCAAACTAGCAAACAAAGTATAAAATCTTTACTGGTTCAACTCAAATGTTAGTTTATACTGCAAACATGTTTATACTTACTATATTGCTCAGTCGCTCTATTTGGCTTCTCTACTGTTAGGAAATTGATTATCCATATGTTGGATTGTCTTTCTCTGTCTTGCATACCTATTAATTAGGTATGTAATTGCTTTAATCTCTTTTTTATCTGTATTTTTTATCATCTTAAATAATTCTGTTACGTTAGCAATGTAATTTTCAGCAATTATTATTCTATTCATCGTCCTTTATAGCTACCCATTGATTTCACAATAATGTTTTAATTGTCACTTTCTTTCTTTAGGTACTGAATGACTCTCCTTTTGCCCTTACTCTTTAAGTTCATGACAAAATCACTTAATCTCATGACACACACACACATTGATATATACACAAATACACACGTGTATATTCTGATGCTTGTCAAATTTGTATCTGTAGCTCGGACCACTTCCATATGCAACTGCTTAGTTGACTTGACAGCTCCACTTCAATGTCTAATAGGTGCCTCAAACATGTCCCAAACTTAGCTTCTTATCTGTCCCACATACCTACCTAAAGCTACTCTCCTATAATCCTCCCTAACTCAACTATTGGCAATTCCATATTTTCAGTTCTTCACACCAAAAGAACTTGGGATTATCCTTGACTGCATTGCTTCTCTCATACATCCAATCTTGTAAGCTCTACCTTCAAATTATATCCAAAATTTAATCATCTTTCAGGCTACCA